>NC_056735.1:1903852776-1903910748 GCF_019279795.1 Protopterus annectens
TAGGTGGGCAGAAACTTTTACTTTTTCCCCCCTTACACAGTTAGTTATACACACAATGATCTCAATAGAGGCAAGTGAGGTGTCTGGAATGAACTGAGTTCTAAGATGGCATGGGGACTGTCACTTTATATTGCAGGTGCAGACATACAGGAGCAAGGCATACACTACACCAAGGGGGAAGGATCCTGAGCTCTAGGTCAGATGCCACAGACACCTAGCAGTGATATCCCAATAATAAGGATTATTGCAACAGTGATTTAACAAAGTGCAATTGTGTAAGTAAACTTAGCATAACAGTAGATGTTCTTATAGATCACTGTTGCAGCAGCTTAAGCGTTATAGGTTATATCCTGTATAGGATTTAACAGCTGGCCAGCTTCCAAAGCTTCAGGGAACCTTCCATAAACCCAAACTGTTAGTTCAAGCAGAGCTTTCTGAAAAGACAGGCTTGAGTGTAAAGCCCTTCAGTGTTTTCTTGAGGCAGAGAAGAGCACTAGTCTGCAGGCTTTTGAGGATCAACAGTTGACTAATGTTGTTTCATTGCTGGGCAGATGAGTTCCCTTCGTGGATAAACGTTCCACATTACACAAAGTTGTTAACTTTTTGTGGAAAACAACTACTTTTAAGCTATGGAAAAATATTTTATTTATTGTCTCATGACTTTTATGCATCTTTTAACTACAGCACTCTTTACTTTTTTTCTTCTTCACTATTTTCCTGTTTTACTGACTATCTCTGCTAAACTTCCTTGGGAAACAAATACCTTTTTTTTTTTCCATAATAAATTTTTATTGATATATATTTTCCATATACAATAAAAATCACACACATAATTCACTACTATTACTATCAAAACTATATACAATATCTACACGAAATGCTTCCATATGAAAATCGTCATTATTCCAAAAAAGAAAACACCAGGGAAAAAAAGAAAAAACATAGCCAAAACATTTGTAGAAGTACTTTGCGTCCATACATATCATACACGGTTCCAAAACATTATTTCCTCCACATATACATCCAAACTTTAATATATTCCTAATAACAGTATTATGCTAATATAATATTAAAAACCTTTTCCCATATTTTCGGCTTATTAATATTTTTGTTACTTTGTTTCAAGAGTAATTTATGTGCTAATATATGCTTCATAGCCACAAGCTTAAAATTATCCCATGATGTCTTGTCTGGTTCTAACCAATTTGTAGCTATATACAACTTCATCAGCAAAACAATATTCATACATATTATAGTTTGTGATCTAGAGAGCTATCTTGGAGGAATATGTAGAATCATAAATTCCCATGATAACGTTGAACTTTGATAACCCATCTTTTGTAGTTGCGTTCTAGGAGAGTTCCAAAGTTTATATATACACTTGCAGCTCCAGAACATATGAAGAAGATCCGCTGTTTGATTTGTGCAATATGGACACGTTGGAGAATTCCTAGGATTGAATTTATGTAACCTAAGACATGTATAATAAGCATTATTCCAAATCATCAACTGCGTATACATCAACTTTTGAAAAGAGACCGATTTTATTGTAAAATCAATTGCTTTTAATACCTGATTATCTGCTACTGTCATTTTGTTTACCCAATACCCTGACAACAAAATTTTATCCTGGAATTTTAAATCTTTAATTAATTTATTTGTTCTTGTTATAAATTTGACCTCCTGTTGGAGAGCCTGCCACAATTCAGAGCATTTATCCACAATTCCGGCTACAGGTTTAAAGTTTTCGAAATGACTCAGAACAAGTTCTCTGATTTGTCTCATTATAACAATATAACTCTTAGGTAGGTTCAATTCCTGTCTAACTTGTGCAGCCGATAAATTAAATTTATTAAAAACATCAATCAGAGTCAAATTAACTATTAATGGGAATTTACTAAGATCAATCAACTGATTATTTAGTTTAAAATTGGGATTCCTATGGAAAGGTTGAAAAACCATCATATATTGCAACAAGTCTACTGATTGGAATAAATTTTGCAAAGATAACACATATGTTTTTAAGTGGTCCATAATCCCATACTTTATCAAACTATTTTACCCAAAAAGGGTAATGCTTTAGGATTTATATTCCGATCTAGAATATGCTTGTAATTCAAGACCACCCAAGTTGGTATCCATTTTGTACTAGTTACATCGTAGTTAGCAATTCTTAAACTCCTATTGGCGTTCACAATTAAATAGTATACTTCAAAATTCGGTAACTCAAGTCCTCCTCTACTCTTCGGGGTCATTAATTTCTCATACGATATTCTAGTTTTCTTTGGCTCCCAAATAAATTTAGCTAGATCTTTATGAATTTGTTTAAAAACTGTCTTTGAAATTGATACTTGAGCAGACCTAAAGATATACAACATTTGTGGTAATATATTCATTTTCACTATTGATACTTTTGCCAATACCGGTAGTCTTAAATTCCTCCATCTGCCACAATCAGCTACTATTTGTTTCCATACTCGTTTAATATTATTACTATAAAAATCCTTATTATCCGTAGAGAAGCTAATACCCAAATATTTGATATTTTCTTTACATGTTATCTTCCCCACCAGGGACATTAATGAAAAAGGTTTAGGGGTTCTTAACGGGAAAATACTAGTTTTCTCCAAATTAATTTTGTAATTAGAGACTTCTGAAAATTCGTTTATAGCATTTAATATCTTTTCACTATCAGAAATTGGGGTTGTACAATAAATAATAAGATCATCAGCAAATGCCGACATTAATAATTTATTCCTATAAAGTATTGGTGCATTATGATACAAATTTTGCTTAATATATAAAAATAGAGGTTCCAAATAAAGGTTGAACAATAAGGGGAACAAAGGGCAACCCTGCTGTGTACCATTTTTAATCTGGATTCTTTTAGAATAACTCCTATTAATATATAACGTAGTATACGGATTACTATATAATATTTGTAGTATCTGAATAAATTCCTGGGGCATGTTGAAATAAGGTAACACATCAAACAAAAAGTTTACATCCACTCTATCAAATGCTTTCTGAGCATCTATTATAAGGGCATAAATATTAGAGTTGTTTTGTTTAGCATACATCATCATATTATGTAGTGTAAGTGTATTATCACTAGTTTGTCTAGTTGCCATAAATCCAGCCTGTTCCTTAGAAATTAAATGTGTCATAATCTTTTTTAACCTACATGCTATAATGGAAGTTAGAATTTTCATATCCACATTTATTAATGCTATTGGCCTGTAATTGTCCGGGCTTTGGGGGTCTGAATTAGCTTTATGTATAAAGATTGTTTTTGACGCATTAAGGTGAGGATCACTAATTTTATTTCTGATTATATAGTTAAATACATGAGACAATATTTTACCAAAACTATCAGCAAACTCTTTATAAAATTCAACTGTCAAACCATCAGGACCTGGTGACTTATGTACTTTCATATGTTGAATTACATATACTATTTCTTCTGGAGATATAGGTTTAATCAGATCACCTTGCAGACTCTCTTCTAATTTTGGAAAGTTAATTTTTTGCAAAAATCTTTTATTCTGTTTATGTATAGACCTATCAATTTGACCCTCATATACCTTGGTATAGATTTTTTCAAAAATATCAATAATATCCTCAGTTTTAGAATACACTGTGTCATTACATTGTATTTCCGAAATATGTACAGTTGTTTTCGATTGATTTATAATCCTTGCCAATGCTTTTGATGGTATTTGAACATTATTGGCATATTTCACTAAACACCTATGCTCCTGAAGTGTTAATCTACTATTATGCAGCAAGAAGAGATCCCTTTGACATTTCAACATTTCCTTCTCTGTTTGAGCATTAAAATTCTGAATCAGTTCTTTATCAAGTAACTTCACTTTTGTTTCTAACTTTTGAATATCATTGATTTGCATTTTCTTATAATATGAGGCTTTTTGCAAAAGAAATCCTCTAATTTGAGATTTAACTGCTGCCCATTCAATATCAGGAGTATGTTTCTGAAGCTTCATCCTATCTGTTAAGCCTTCCAGATATTTTACAATTCCATCTATTATATCATTTGTATTTAAAAGATTTGGATTAAGTGACCAATTACAACCTCTATGCATTCTTGTATCTTTTAAATCTTTAGAAAAACTTAACGAAATTTTTGAGTGATCTGATAGATAACGAGTATGTATAACCACTACTGGTTCCAAATTCATTAATGCTTTGGATCTCAAGAAAAAATCTATCCTAGACCACATTTTGTGGCATGGTGAATAGAAGGTATACTTATTTGCATTATTAATATTATGTGCATAACGAAAGGGGTCATATAATTGAAAATCTTCCTTAAAGTCATTTAATGCTATCCCGGCCTGCTTATTAAATGCTCTTTGTGGACAAGACCTATCCAACTTTGGATTTTGATAAGTATTCTAGTCCCCACCCACAATAAAATAATAACCATCATATTGTGTTAAGATTGGATATAATGATGTTATGAAATTTTGTTGGTCACTACATGGTGCATATATATTTAAAAGTAAAAGAGGTTTATCCAATGCATTATCCAATAAAAATAACATAACACCATCGCACATTTTGATCTACTTTACAGTCTAAAATCTTGTCTTTGTATTGAGTTTTAATAATTATAGCTACTCCAGCACTGTTTGTCTTACCTTCTGATGCCACTACCACTCTGATCCAGTTCTTTTTCCTAATATCATCCCACTGATCATTCAACAAGTGTGTTTCTTGTAAAAATGCAAACAGTGCTTTGTCCTGTAGCAATATGTGTAGCAACAGCTTCCTCTTCTTCAAGTTCTGGAGCCCTTTAACGTTCCATGAGACTAACTCCCACATTCACAGGTCTAAGTATCCAATAATAGTATAAGAGGGAAATTGTCCAATTGATATGTACTAACTGCATACTAAACATAATCTGGAAGCATTTCCTACATCCCGTCCCAAACCAGTGCTTACCCACTTTACCCCTGAACCAGGACTTATATAGGTCTTGTATGTGAGAAAACATAAACAAGGTTAAGAACACAAACATATTTGAAAGCTTCATGTAATAAAACTTAAAACATTTCCTAAACTTACAACCTATATATTCTAACTTAGCTACTACAAAGTCTAAACTAAACATTCCCTAACAAACACTGCTATTGCTCTACAGCTTTTGTTCCAACTATTAATTAAGCAAATCTCCACTGTAAGGTATTATCATTTAAAGAAAAATTTTAATATATTTACTAGCTACTTATTCCTACCCCAAATACCTCTTTTGCTACAATCATTATTTATATACCACTTTAATTGAGAGAGAGAGAAAGAAAGAAAAAAAAAAAAACGTAAATGCATCCCACATTATAATTCTGTACCATACACAGTGCCTGCAACTACTAATTATCATAGTTTTGCAGTTGCATGCTTTAGTTCCCAACTATACTAACATTAGTTGTCTGATTAACACCACCCAATAGCCACTATTTACCTATTTATATTCATGTATACAGTGCTAAACCTTGCACCCACTGCATATAGAGTAAAAATATGATTTGGTTCAAAACTATGAGCATAAGAAAAAAGAAACAGGAAAAACATATGTTATTATGTGCTTCAGGTACACATTCTAATGTTATTAACTTGTTAAAAAAAGCATTAACACATTATGTCAGTTTTTTTCAGCTTCTCAAGCCAGGAAACCTTCAATAATACTCGCGACGGGGGACCGCTTTCACAGCCGGACCACAGGAAGTGTTACATCGAGATCCACACTCTCAGCTGCATTCAAGGGATTTCCTGTTTACCACTCAACGAAAATAGTTCGTAGAGGTCATAAAAGTTCGGAAAACGGCCAGCAGACCTCGGATTATTGCAAACAAACAGTTTTATTGCTTTTACAGAGGCCTAAACAACTTAAGCAGGGAACAAAGGATTACCTAAGCCTCAAAGTATAGTACATACTGAATCTGACCTCAGGAGCATGCCAGTCTCAACAGAAGTTTCTTTCAGCCCTCTGATGCAGGTAAAACTTTAAAAACCTTCAGAAACACTCTTTTTGCCTCGTTTTTAGTAGAAACAGAGTATTTAATCCCATCCACCATAAATGTAAGCACATTAGGGTATTTCATCTGGAATTTAATTTGCTTGTCAATCAGAAATTTACAGTATGCAGATAAAGACTGCCTAGCTTGCCTTACTTATAATGGTAAGTCCTGAGCCAGAGATATTTTATTATTTTTCCACATAACAAAGCCACCATTCTTTTTTGCAGTAAAAAGTATTTTGCTAACATCTTGAAAGTTCAATATCTTAGCATATACAGGTCTAGGCATATTAGAAGCTTGTACCTCTCTCAGTGCTCTATGTGCCCTTTCGATAACAATTAGTTTCACCCCATCCACATCATTTAACAGAATTTCAAGGATTTGTGTTATAGTTGGTATTAGCTCAGCATACGGAATGTTTTCAGGGATCCCTCTAATAATAATGTTGTTTCTCCTAGACCTCGCTTCTAAATCAGTAAGTTTGCTTTGCATGGCTTGTAAATCCACATCATATACCTTTGTTTTCTTCTCCAGCAGGTCTATTTTGTCCTCCGTTTCAGAAATTCTAGCCTCTGTTTTGTCCATTCTCTGTAGCAGCTGATTACATGAAACTCCAAAAGTTTGTATTTGAGTAGTCAAGTCATTTAAAGCTTCTTGTATAGGTAACAAAGCATGTTTGATATCTTCCATGTTCAGTGGCTGATCAGTCTTAGATCTAGTCTCTGGCTTCTGTTGTTCCTGTTGTCTAGTAATTCTTTGTTTTTTCACACTCCCATCCTTTACTGGTGACTGTAATTCCGACAGCTTTGTTTTGGTAGTAGTTGTTTCCATGCTTTTTCCTTCTTGTGACATTTTCCTCTCCCCAAGCAGAAAGGTAAAATGAAGAATGCACACAGTCCTTTGTTTATTTCTCTCTTCAGAGCTAGCTAATCACTTGGAATCCTGATAGATAAATACTTTTTTTTCCACTTTTTTTCCTGATTATAGATTAATTAAGTGAAGATGTATCTTTTATGTCTTTAATTTGATGTTCAAACCTCTTGGTATCAACTCAGGTTACAGATTTTCCTCAGGTTTATTGAAGAGCTGCAGGTCAGCAGTGTTTACAGAATGGCAGCCATCTTTGAATTCCACAAATACCTTTTTTAATTTGACCATGGAGCCAGAAGAAGTCCCTCAGTCAGACCTTCTTCCAGCCATAAAAAGTAAAAGATAACTAAGCACCCTTTGCAATCACAGCAGGCTGGTAATTTGCCACAGCCACAGGCTGGTGATTCTGCTGGGGCCAAAGGTGGCTCTTCAGCCCACTCACCTTCTCCTTTGGATCCTCTGGTGTTGTCCACACAGCTACCATGGACTAGGGGTTAGCCACATTCTCTGCGACTGTTAGGGTCCCCTGTGAATCATGGAACTCACCAAACTCTCACTATTTCACTATGTTCTTTAATCTACTAACATAAGCATCAGTACACAATCAGTAAGCCCTTGTGAAGAACAAATTATAAATAAATGGTAGATTCTTTCTCAGCTCACAGTGACCCTGAAACTTGTGTCTCATAAAAATTTTCCTCCCTGTCATAACTCATTCTACGCATGCTGTTGTCATCTGTTTTTTTTTTTTCATCTTCTTTTTTGTCTCTCTATATCCTTCTTAAATCAAATCTTTATTGCCTGTGGTGCTGTTAGAAAAATATGTATTAATGTGTGTATTAGTAATATGCTTAGTGCATTTAGAGCTTGAAAAGGGTTAACACATTTATTCTATTTCATACTGCATAAATCTGTAAAAACTGCAGATGCTTTCTGACCTTGTATTATTAGCTAAAATCTTGCTTGTGCCTTGGAAATTTACTGAGAAGCAGATGATTTCTGCTTGCATTAGGAAAATAATGAATAGAACAATACTACTTGTATGAAACTTAGACAAGGAGTTCCGCTTGTGCTGTGAGAAAATACACAGCTGTAGAAGCTATAGATAATTAGTACAAAGCCTGCTTGAAAATATGAACTGCAATCAGCATTTGCTTGTATCTAAGTTAGAAGAGTACCTTGAAATGTAACACTGTACAATAGAAGCCTGTAAACGGATTAGTGCCCACCAAGGCCAGGTTGTTTTTCTCAAACGTTTCTCACAAATCTAGTCATGTCAGCAGAAAATCTGAGTAACATCTGCTGTAGAACAATGCTAAAAGTTGTGTTTGATTACGTCAGCCTTAGAAGGCCATGTCTTGTAAAACAGTATAAGAATAAGCATACTTCCTGTTAGTAGTTAGACAAATCCTTGTATTTGCATGTTTTTGTCTCCTTGCAGCAAGTCATTAAAAGTGCCTTAACTGAACCTTACGTGTATTGGTCTTTGAAGTTTTTCCTTTGACAGATTGGTCCTTCGGACCGGAAACCCTCACTTCGCCTCAGATCAGACAGGCCAGGTGGCTTGAAACTGTACGGGGAAGAAACCACATCGGTTCTTCTTATTTGAAAAGCCCTCTGACTGAATTGTCGTACAAAAGAGGCCAGCCACTTTCTGATCTGCGACTGAAGGACAGGTTTACTCGAACCAGGTGATCAATCACGAAGGCTCAGGTAAGGTGAATCTACCTTCTTTTTTCTGTTTTAGATCAGGGACTAGATTTGTATTTGTTTTGTTAAGACTTTGTTATACAAGTCAGGGACAAAAAAATTACTGTCTTGTCATAGATCAGGGAAACAGAGCAGGTAGGCAGTCATTCTGAAGAGACTATAACAAAATCCGTGGTACCATGTTAAAAATAAGGAGTTACGTAACAATTGAAAGGGTAGAACAAAATGGGTAATAATTGTACAAAAACATCCCAAAATCCGCCGTTAACTGAAGACGCGAAATACATGCAGTCACAGCGTGCTGATAATATTAAATACTACTCAAAATGGGTTAATAAGTATGAATTTGATGGTAAACTAGAAAAATCCTCGCTTGTCAAACCTGTCAAGCAGCTTAAAACCGATTCTAAAGGTCGGGTAAAAAAGCAACGTCAATTAGGAATTCCTCAGGCACACAGGTGGATTGAGGAAGTAAACCGAAGGGAACAAAAGAATAATAATTCAAAAGCAATGTTTTTAGATAAGGAGGACAATAACTTAGTAATAGCATCAGCCCCTCCGCCTCCCTTACCAGAATATGAGGCAAGTGAACAGGTTAGTCCACCCCTGTGATATCCTGCTGTCACTGTGAATAGAGACACTACAAAAGCAAAACCGTTTATTAGAGATCCCATCGAGACCAGGTCTCGAACACAGGCAGGAAACTCAAAAGGGGTCATTGAGTTATATCAAATGGGTAGGAATTCACAATCTATGAGTGATGAAGAAATATGCCCACTTATAGAAGTGCCTAATCCTCAGTCAGGACAAGAAGGTCAGGACCCAACTATTCTAGTGTATAGACCCTGGACTCCAGAAGACATCTGGAAAGCCACTGAGGGAATTCCCCAGCCAAAAGTTAATTTTATAAAGTTCTTAGAAGATTTGCAAGGAATGAGGCTAAGTTATAATTTAAATGGTGAAGAGGTAGAAAAAGTAGTCAGACAAGTTGTGGGGCCAGATTGGCACATGATTAGTGGCGACTGGAATCCCCGTGATGCTGCGTTCAAGCCCCTCCCACACAGCAGCACAGAGCTAGACAACAGAGTGAAAGGTCTTTCAGACTGAATCTCTGAGAAATGGAAGCCTATGGCAGACTGGACTTGCATTAATCAATGCATCCAACAAGAAGGAGAGACTGTTGACAAATATTATGCCAGACTGTTAGAATGTTTTAATAACCATTGTGGAATGCAGGTTCCTGAAGATCAGACACACGATTCCCCATATGAGCAGCAGTTAAAGAATGCATTTTTGAAAGGCAGTATTGCACCCATAAGCAGTTTTATTACAAAGCACATGGTAGATCATCGTACAAGCAGGTTACAGTCATTACTTGAATATGCTAGGCATGCCAAAAGGCATTTTAATAGAAAAAAGAAAAAGAAAGCCCAAG
Organism: Protopterus annectens; assembly: GCF_019279795.1. Classification (NCBI taxonomy): domain Eukaryota; kingdom Metazoa; phylum Chordata; order Ceratodontiformes; family Protopteridae; genus Protopterus; species Protopterus annectens. The sequence goes on from NC_056735.1 coordinate 1,903,862,830, forward strand.
TATTTTCTGCAGAAGATGGAGCAGAAGTTTATGTAGTACAGTCTGGGAAAAAGGGCAAGAGAAATGCCCAGGGAAACAAACAATCTGATCAACGATCAGGGGACTTTGAAGGGCGAAAGAAAAGGGGTGAATGTTTCAAATGCGGTAAAAAGGGACACTTGGCAAGGGATTGCAAGAAAAACAAGAAGGCAACTACGGAAGATAAGGAGGGTGAGGACTGACTATATGATAGTCAGGAATCACTAGAAGGGGGTAGCAGAGAAGGGACAAATGAGAATGTGATAGAGGGAGTAGAGAATGTGACAGAAGAAATAGAGGAAGTGCAGGAAGTCACGGATAGTGAAGAAAATGAAATATTAGATTTGGCTTTATTGAGCTTGGAGCTCTATTTAGCAGACATGAAACCAGAAGTTACACTCCTGGTAGAAGGGAGGGAAGTCAGATTCTTGTGTGACTCAGGGGCATCACGGACCCTGATACATCCCTCCAAACTGCCAGAAAACTCAGACTCACCTGATTACATATTAGTGAAAGCAGCTAATGGACAGCTGTATCGGGAGCCCCTCTCCCATAATATTGTGATAACTGATCCTGTTTCAGGATTGTCCCAGAAAAGCAAAATTCTTGTTTCTGCAAAATGCCCAGTAAACCTCTTAGGCAGAGACCTTATGCAGCTATTTGGTATAGCAGTAGTTCCGACTATGCAGGGTATGGAAGCACAGCGACAACTTGATACCTTTGCAGTGCAATCGGAGGGTGAAATGTTTTATTGGTACAGCCAGGACTTGGTTACGACTGGTCCAAGGGCAGTGACCGAAGACTTGATGAATGTAGCCATCAGCAAGTTCCCCTCCCTTGACATTGATAAACAACATTTGTTGCACTGTACTCTGTATTATTGTAACACACCAGGACCCGATAAGGAATATGAGCAAGAATTGTTTAGAAATCGTGCAAACAGATTGATATTACATAATCTGTACTGGGACACAGAAGGGAACAGTGTAGTCAGCTGTTCATTGCCCCAGGAGTTCTTTGCACTTTATAAAGCTAATCAATTACCACATGTTAGCTTAACTAAGGACAAAAATGTGAAATGGGTAGACTTGGGAGAAAAAGTCACGAGATGGGAGAAACAGACAGAGTTAGAACTGTCAGAACAGGGAATGCAAATGCAGAAGTTGAATTGGATAACTCAGACCCACCCAGCTGTACACTTACAGTCTAGCAAGGACAGCTGATTAGCACTCCTATTAAAGGAGGAAGAGAATGCCTTACAGAATATACCAGAAACTCTCTGGTTAACAGGAAAATCAGATATGGGACTTATTCGTACAGCAGGACCAGTTACTATTATGCCAAAGTCAGCATTTAGACCACAAAAAAGACAGTATCCCTTAAGAAAAGATGCAGAGGTAGGAATCAAACCTATTATAGCAGCTTTACTTAAGGAAGGGGTGCTGGTGGAATCTCCTGATTCACCATGTAACACACCCTTATTCCCTGTTAAGAAAGCAAATGGAGAGTGGCATGTGGTCCAAGATTTACAAGCTGTAAATGACGCAGTAATACCAAGGGCACCTACAGTGCCAGACCCACACACCCTGTTGAATGATTTAAAACCTCAACAAAAATATTTTTCTGTGGTAGATATCAGCAATGCGTTCTTCTCAATACCGATACAACCTGACAGCCAGCATTGGTTTGCATTCACATTTCAGGGGAAAAGGTATACATATACGTGACTACCACAGGGGTATTGTGAAAGTCCAACAATATTCTCACAAAAAATGGCAAGCAACTTGGCGGGATTTACCCCACCAAGAGGTAGTCAGATTTTGCTTTATGTTGATGATATCCTGCTGGCGGCCCCCACCCAGCAAGATTGTAAAAAAGATACCATAGCGCTGTTACAATTTTTAGCCACTGAAGGACATAAAGTAAACAAAAATAAACTGCAGCTTTGGAAAAAACAAGTTAAATACCTAGGATATGTAATAACCAAGGAAGGTAGGACATTAGATGAGGACAGAAAAATAGCGATTTTGCAAGCACCAAAACCCACTGCCAAGAAGGAAATGATGTCCTTCCTGGGTAAGACTAATTTTGTCGGAGTTGGATTCCAAACTATGCCTTGGAATCTGCACTGTTGACTAACCTGATTTATAAAAAGCCTATGGCAGCACAGGATTTGTTACAATGGACACCAGAAGCAGAATCTGCTTTCTGCAAACTGAAACAGTTAATAGCGTCCTCATTAGTTTTGGGATTACCAAACTATCATAAAAAATTTTTTCCAAACTGTAGATTGTAAGCAAGGTTATATGACATCAGTGTTAACACAGCAGCATGGGGACAAGCAACGCCCTCTTGCTTATTATTCATCAAAACTGGACCCAGTGGCATGGTCTTTACCTCACTGTGTACAAGCAGTAGTTGCATCTGCAATGGCAGTACAGGCTTCGGCCTCAGTAGTGTTGTTCCACCCTCTCACATTGAGAGTGCCTCATGCAGTCACGATTATTTTACTGCAAGAGAAGGTAGCATATCTTTCTCCTGCTAGGCATCTTTCCTGTATGACTATATTGTTGAGCCAACCTCATATGACAATTGAATGATGTATGACTTTGAACCCTTCTACCTTGTTCCCAACCCCTGCAGATGGCACACCACACAGCTGCCTGCAGGTGATTGAGCAAAAGACACTGCCTAGAAAAGATTTTACGGATGTTCCCTTGGATGATGCCGAGGTGACATACTACGTGGATGGCTCATGCAAAAGGGGTCCTGCAGGACAGAACTTAGTAGGATATGCAGTAGTTTCTGATATTGACATTATAGAAGCAAAGTCTTTACCACACAATTTATCTGCTCAGGCAGCAGAATTGATTGCCTTGACACGGGCATGTACCTTAGCAAAGGGTAAATGTGTAAACATTTTTACTGACAGCCAGTACGCTTTTTTTACTGTACATGTTTTTGCGCAACAGTGGAAAAATCGAGGAATGATAACATCTACTGGCAAACCAATCAATCATGCACAGTTTATTTTAGATCTCTTAGAATCTATTCAGTTACCTCAGAAAGTACCTATTTGTAAATGCACAGCTCATACCAAACAACAGGACAGGATTTCAAAAGGTAATGCGAGAGCTGATACAGCTGCAAAGCAGGCAGCTTCAGAAGTATTTCTTTTGAATGAGGAATTACAACCCTCTGAGATTTTAGACTTAGAAATGTTAAAGACAATGCAAACAATTACTACACAAGCTGAAAAACAAAGATGGGTAAAACGAGGAGCAATTCTCGAAAAGGGGCTGTACATCTCTAAAGAAGGGCAACCGATATTGCCATCTAATTTGTTTAGATATGCAGCTTTGTTGAGCCATGGGCAGTGCCATGTCTCAACAGGGAGGATGGTACAGCTGGTGAACCAAGTGTTCACAACATATGGATTCTCAAACTACTCTAAAAAATTTTGTTCATTATGCCACGTTTGTAATAAACATCATGCACAAGGGGCATTAAAGCCCAAGCAAGGGAGTTTCCCTACACCACCGTATCCGTTTCATACTATCTGCATGGATTTCATAGAGTTGAATAAATGTGAAAATAAGAAGTATTGTCTTGTCATTGTAGATATGTTTTCCAGATGGGTGGAAGCCTTTCCGACTAAAAATCCAGATGCCGCAACTGTGGCCAAAGTTCTTGTTAAAGAAATCATCCCTAGATTCAGCATTCCGGAAAGGATCTACAGTGACAACAGCACACACTTCGTAAACCAGACCATACAACAGTTAAGTAGACATTTTGGTATTTCTTTAAAAAAAATCATTGTGCATATCACCCACAATCTGCAGTGCTAGTAGAGAGGCATAATGGGATTTTAAAAAAATAAGCTAAGGAAGTTAATAGTAGAAACACAGAGAAATTGGGTGTACTGTCTGCCCCTGGCACTGTTGAGCATGAGAACGAATGCAAGAGGATTGACTCCTTTTGAAAAATTATTTTTGAAGGGCTTATTATATACCTCAGTGGAAATCTCTCATGCCCGCAGACCAGGAAGCTGACAGTACATTAGCTGAGTATATACGAAACCTGTTAAATTCTAAACATTTGTTGCAGTCAAATTCTGTTTCAGATAAAGAATGAACCAGACCGTCAGAAGTGGCAGTGCCCCCTGGAACCTGGATCTGGGTGAAGACAGTAAAGAAAAAGAACTGGGCATCACCAAAGTGGGAAGGTCCATATCAAGTGCTTCTGTCGACACCCACTGCAGTCAAAATTGTGGAGCGCACCTCCTGGATCCACCGGATGCACTGTAAATTAGTTAAAAACTTTGAACTGGACAAAAATCTTGTTACATGCCAAGAGTAAAAATGATAGCGTCCAGAAGAAACAGGAATGCAGAACAACCCTTTCCTCAGAAGTATTGCATAATCATCCAGTTAACTGTACTAGTGACAATAATTTTTTGTTGTGGCCTTTCCTTTTTCCAGCCACACAGACTGAACTGAATAAATGTGAAGTGTTACTCATAGACTGGCATCCAAACTTTAACACTTACCAGGCAATTAAATATGTGTATGCTGAGACTTTCAATGTTTTGAATTGCTGGATTTGCACAGCTTTGCCGACAGCATACGGGGGGTTATTAATGACTACAGTCCCCCTAGGGGTCAATGAGATGCGGGAGAACTTGATTTATGATACCTCAACCATTACATCACAAGATAAAATAGCATTGTACTTTTCTGGTCCACAAAAGGGAACTGTGTGTTTTTATAAAAATGATACTGTTCAGGTGGGTTGGAGCAATTGCAATGTGACTGTTCCTTATAAATGTTACACTAAAGGTAACAATGTAGATATTTATTGTAATACAAACTATGATTCATTTCTTGGATTGATGCACAAAACAATTGATGAAGTAAAACATAATTCTTTTCTTTATAAACAACTGTCTATAATTGATAGAAAAATGTTTCATGCAGGGCGAGTGTATATTCATAGTAAGGTTACTACTAAAGTAGAGGATTGTTATTTTGTGTGTGGAAGAAAGGCATACAAATGGTTACCTGAGAATTGGTCCGGCAGTTGTTTTTTGGGTTACCTGGTTCCGGCCATACGACACACTGCAGTTTTGCCTCGAGGAAAAATTCAAAATGTCCGAGAGGTCATCAAGAAACCTGTAAATCCAGTGGACAAATTGATGCGAGTTGGAAAGACCATCATTCTATAGGCAAAGGACTGACACACATGGACTTGAGTGATAGCGTTATATCGTGGGCAGGCATATTACCAGCATATGGAGCAGTGAAATCGATCTGGGAGCTGAGAAAACTGTCGAAACTTCTCGAAGTAATGAGTAATGCAACTTTTTCCTCTCTCGAATTGGTGACTGATGAACTGAATGCTATGAGAACTGTAGTGCTTCAAAACTGCATGGCTCTCGGCTTCACCCTAGTGGCGAGAGGTGGTACTTGCGCTTTAATCCAAGAAGAATGCTGTTCATATATTCCTGACCAAAAACACGAGATAGACAATCATCTTGAGGTAATTCAGCAAGTGTCGGCCATGACCAAACCAGGCCCAAACCCACTGATGGACTTTTTCCAGAAATGGTTTGGGGGGGGTACCATCCTAATGAACATCCTGATTGCCATTTGTGTAGGAATGCTCCTACTGGGAGTATGTGTTTGTTGTGGTATCCCCTGCATGAAAAGACTGATTAAAGATTTTATAGACATGTCAGTTTCTGAAACCTTATATCAAAGTACTGAGTTTGAAGAACTGTTAAAAGATTGAAAATGCTTTCATAAGTTTAAACTGAATGACTCTCTTAACTGCAAATCCTGAGTGGAAGAGGTTAGGAGAAGAAAACAAACTGTTTATGTTTATTTTGAAAGTAGAATAAAAGTATTAATGGGGGGAAATGTTAGAAAAATATGTATTAATGTGTGTATTAGTAATATGCTTAGTGCATTTAGAACTTGAAAAGGGTTAACACATTTATTCTATTTCATACTGCATAAATCTGTACAAACTGCAGATGCTTTCTGACCTTGTATTGTTAGCTAAAATATTGCTTGTGCCTTGGAAATTTACTGAGAAGCAGATGATTTCTGCTTGCATTAGGAAAATAATGAATAGAACAATACTACTTGTATGAAACTTAGACAAGGAGTTCCGCTTGTGCTGTGAGAAAATACACAGCTGTAGAAGCTATAGATAATTAGTACAAAGCCTGCTTGAAAATATGAACTGCAATCAGCATTTGCTTGTATCTGAGTTAGAAGAGTATCTTGAAATGTCACACTGTACAATAGAAGCCTGTAAACGGATTAGTGCCCACCAAGGCCAAGTTGTTTTTCTCAAAAGTTTCTCACAAATCTAGTCATGTCAGCAGATAATCTGAGTAACATCTGCTGTAGAACAATGCTAAAAGTTGTGTTTGATCACGTCAGCCTTAGAAGGCCATGTCTTGTAAAACGGTATAAGAATAAACATACTTCCTGTTAGTAGTTAGACAAATCCTTGTATTTGCATGTTTTTGTCTCCTTGCAGCAAGTCATTAAAAGTACCTTAACTGAACCTTACGTGTATAGGTCTTTGAAGTTTTTTTTTTCCTTTGACAGGTGCAAACCAACAATTTTAACAGAGAAGGTTAATAGAGGTAAGTATGTTCAGCAGCAGACTTTCCTGGAATTAGTGGAAACAAATCCTCATGGCTGCTTGGCAGATGCATCTAACCTCGTCTGTTAATATTCAAGGGCCTCTGGGTAAGAGCATTGTTTTCCTTCAGCCACAAAAGACTGGAATTTGGGGTTCTGATAGAGTCAGTCCTAGAATTAAAATCTACCAATAGCATCAAGGCTGCTCTAGCTGCTTCTCTGGTGATCAGTAAAGATTTGAAGATGAGCCTACTAAATATAGATGGCAGGTAGACTGAGAATAAAATCCAGGTGGAGATCCTACTAACATAAGTTCTAGTTGCATCACCTGTATGCTCTTGAGAACCACTTTAGGCAGTACAACTTCCATAACTTTAGACTACAAAATGGACTAGATAGTCAGAATATGGACGAATATATTCAACAATGGTAACTACAGTTCTTGTGTCTACTATTCCATGTAAACCTAAAACTGAGTTGGCACACTGCTTCTTAGTTCATAAGCCCTCTAGCCCTAGCACCCTTTCTCATGAGCTATCATAACTCATTTTGTCATACAAAGACAAGGAGACAATTTTGAGAACAAAATAGTCTAAAGGGAAGAAAGCAATGCATAATGTGTGTGTGATCCACATAGGCATTTTTTTAGCAGCTCCAGCTCAATGGGAAACAAACCAGTCCCCCCTATCAAGTTGTTAAAACAAATTAAACTAAATGTTCAGTGCTACATCTATCAAAGCTGAGCATGGGAATGAATGGAGAGACTGCTGTAGTCCACAACTCTTAATAAGTACTGACCAAGTATGCACAAATGAACCTGATTTCACTGGTAGATTCTAGGGAGTTGTACATGATTCAAAAGCCACCAAGTATGCAGAAAATATGGGCCAGGGCCTCAGAGAAGAGTACAGAAGATGGAGGTAGTGTGACTCCTGAAAAAAATCGGCATTATTCAGACTTGAAGCTACTCTAACAGCCTTTTGTTTAAGAGGATATACAGCAAGTTCCTGACTTCCTGACTGTTGGTGATGGACATCTCATCTAGGAACTTCATTAGTTGCTCGCCTAATTTGTGCAAACAAAAATGAAACTGTTATGGGTTATTTATTTGAGAAGCGCAAGTATCCTCAAATCACTAGCAGTAGTTGCAATTCCCACTCATTATAAACTATATGTACACCTAAAACTGTACTTCCCGTTAGCTTGCTTCCAATCCATTCATCACCACTCTTTTCTGCCCCCCCCCTCAAAAAACAATCTTTGCAGTCTTATTTTTCCATAATTCTAACCTTGATTCTCCTTTAATCCCTCCCTTTTAGCATCCTTTTGTGATTTGGAAAATTTTCAGACAGTACCAAAAACACTTATTTTTCCTCAAGGTCTGCTTCATACTAAAAGATGAGATCCTTCCATGTTACCTAATAACTCTGTGCCTTAATATGGAATATCAAACACAACTTAAACATTTCCTGGTACAATTGATAAGGCACACCACAACCGCCCAGGTCTTTTCCTATGATCAGCTTCTTCCAAGAAATCCTTGGTTTGGCTGCATCGTATACAAAGTCAGCTATGATGTCCTTTGTCTACATTGTTTTAACTAAAACTATAAAATATCTGTTATTCTGAGCATGTACAATCTCACACTTCCCTTCCTTTACTGCTGGAGTTGTCATATGGAAAGGAATCTTATTTGCTCAACTTGAACATGGACTTCCGCCATTAATAGTGGCTGTCTCTATCAAAAACACTAAAACCCTACAAAACCTTTTTTTAAACAAACTGTTGATTCATCATCCTATCCACAAAATAAGCACACCACTGCAAAACAATCAGCATTGTCAGCAGGCTAGCCATTAAACAAACAGCAGATCTCCTACTAGACTCACTTATTTCAACTTCTGCAATCTAACAGTATCACCACTAATTGTTAACTCATTACTAAATTTTTTTCCAGTACTTTCAGAGGACAAACACATTCAGGACCAGTTCTACAAACTGTTTAACCTAAAGTGCACAGACCACAGCTTTCCAATTCTTGGATCAAAACTGTAAGAATCACTACCTCCACAAGTAAGTAAATGACGTTTTACACTGAATCCTGACCATAGCTCAAAGTTCATCTTCTACAACAAGTCATTTCAAGTGCTTTCACTCAGGCCATATCACCTAACCCCATATGTCTAATCTCCACCAGTCTTTTGGCTTTACACCTTCATTTGCCTACTGTGTAACCTTGAGGAGGTCACTTAACCAGACAGCACACTGGGGCATTTGGGGATTTGGGCTATGCTCTTTAGTGGTCTCCTGTCTGCATGCCTAGTAACTGCATTTGAAACTATAAACCTAAAAGTTTCTCTTCTGAGAGGACTGTAACATTTATTATTTTTCTGTATCCTTTTTTTCCCCTCCCCTCTGCTTTCTAGCCATCTAAAAAAAAAAAACACAGAATTCACACATTTGCTACACATCAACAGGAATAGATGTCATACAGGCAGTCATGCAGTTTTCTTTTTCCATTTTCGGACCTAAACCCTCCTCCCTGGCAGAGGTGCAAGGGCCTGCTACCCCTTTTCATGTAAGCATGCATGTTCCTATCATGCCTCATGAAGGTTGCTCCACAGATTCAACTTGGAAGAGCCAAGCATGTCCCTGGCCCATAGTGCTGTATGCCATACATCTCTCTCTCTCCAGTAGGTGTTAGTACTGCAATGAATGTGACTGCCTCCCTCCTCCAGGAATGAGCTGACATTATCCCCTCACACTCATACCCTCACCCTTGTTTTTTCCTTCCATCATATAAGTTGCTAGTCAATCTGTGTTTCTCTAGGTCATAGTGTGGAAGTTATCCATCTATTAAAAAAACATGGTAGAGCCAGCAAACAGTGGACCAAAATCCGTTTATTGAAGGAAGGAAGTTTTTTTTTCCTCCTTCCTTCAATAAACAGATTTTGGTCCACTGTTTGCTGGCTCTACTATGTTTTTGTAATTCCTTGATGCCTTTGAGCCGTGCAGTAGCCATACGTGCAGAGGTCGGATTGCAGTTATCCATCTATACCATGGAGTGAAATGACTGCAGTATTAATTGATGGGAGGGGTGGCATCTAATGGCTAGATGGATTTTAGATTAATGCAATCTGCTGATTGTTGACTAATGCATGAAACTTACCACAGGCTGAAAGGTGGTATTTTATTCCAGCTGGGGATGTTGGTATATTCCCATGTTTTAAGGTCTGAATTTGTACTGAAAGATTGCTTACACTTCTTACAACTTACTGGCATGACCCCACAGTGAGTTTGTTCAGAGCTCATTGGCTCATAATCAAACTGGTCTGATGGAAAAAAGGCATTTCAATAGTGCTAGAAGCTTTCCCTATCTTCTGTTTACTTATTACTTTTCTGTGCATATAGTCAGTTTTCCTCATTTTATGATGACATGTATTAATTGCTTAGCCATATAAGTGGATTGTTGTGGTATATTACCCAACCAGAGCACTTTGGTTCACTGTTTTCTTCATGGTAATATCAGTTGCTTAAACAGTAATTACTGCAGTTCACAGGTGCATAGATTTTTTAAGTTTGTTGCTAATTACTGACCTTCACAGGTGCATATTACTATTATTTTAGCAGATAATGGATTGGACAGTCTTACTGAAAATATCAGCAAAGCTGTACAATTCTTTGTTATTAACTTGATTAATCGGTCTAGGTTTTTGATATGAAATCAAACCTCCAGGATTTGTGGTTAAGATATTATGAGTAGTTAGTTTATGCTTGTTAATGTGTTATACTGTATTTCAGGAGTGCTTGAGGTTATCGGTGTTACTTTTTTGGGACTGATTTTTTTTTTAGATGGTATGGCCTCTAGAGCTGTTGTGTAGTCTAAGAACTTGATCTGTTGATCTGTTAGACTATATTTCTGGAGCTTCACTTTTGTGTTTTGTATTACTTGTTTAATAAGGAACATAAAAGTCTGCTTCCAAGATGGAAGATGAGGGGGAGGGTGGGGGGTGCCAGATTCAAGGATCATGCTAACTAACTTAACATTTACTCTAACAAAGTTGTCCTTACACAACTCAAAAATCTCCAGAGGAAGCTCATCTAATGCAAGGGTTTTGCCCTTTGTCTGAGCTTCCATACTCTCCATAACTTCCTCTACCATAACTATGGCATCTTGAATCTCTTGATGCAAGGTTCTCAAGGTGGGGAGACCCAATCCCCTTCAGGTGACCAGGAGCTGATCTGTACAGCCCCTCACAAAAGCAGGCAAACACCACAGGACCTCTTCCCAAGATGAGCACATATCCCCATTTCCAGGTCTTTAATTTTATGAATAGTCCTCTCCACTAATTGCTGCTGCAGCCACATGGCTAAATGCATGAGTAAAGTGCTTTTGGGGAGATTTCAAAGTGTGATACCCTCAAAGCTTTAAGGAATAACTCCATCTTTCTATCCATAAATTATTCCAGTTTAAGAGTAGCATCTACCATCACTCCCAAGGATCCCCAGTTCTGGTTATTGCACTTCTCTGAGCTTATAGAAGTTCCATTTGTGCAGATTTATAACTAGACATGTACTTTGATTTTCTGTTTCCTATTAATGTCCTGAGAAAATTACAGATGCTCAGTTTCAAATCATCCCAATGTCTTTCTAAAGGGCCATTCTCCCTGATCTCAATTGTTAGTTTTAGATTCAACCAGCCCCTAAATACCTCTTTTCAGAAACATCTTTACAGTAGAATAAATTCACTTTTCAGTGCCACTTTAGTTTGAGGTTGCTCAAAGCCCATTTTAATAGCAGAAAGGCATGGTCAGAAAACACAACTGGAAGAGTAGATGATTTTACTACTTTAAAGCCATATTCCACCATCAAGAGGTTTTTTTTGTCAGTCCTGGAGTACATCTGATACCAAGGGGGAAAACATGTAGAAATATGAAGAAGTTATCTTTAGAGAGGCAGTTTGATCGAGGCCTAATGCCCTTAACTGTAACCCAAAGAAACCACCTAAGGCAAGAACACAGTGAACCCTAGATCCATTCTTCACTCTGTTGTACTTGAAAATTGTGTTCCAGTTACCAAAGCAAAAAATAACCCCCTCTAGAAAGAACACCCACTCACTTTACATGACCCCCATCCCAGCTACTGTAGTACCATGATATATATATATAAACTGCAACTATTGCAGTTTGCCTGCCTTCTAGCAGTCCTATAATGGTGATGTATCTGCCAGAGGGACTCGCTATACTTTCTAACAGATCAAAGGGGGTGCATCCTGCCCTTATCAGTATAAGCACTCCCTTTCTTCTTCACTGGGGAGAGGTGGAGAATCCACTAAGGCTCTAACCATTTTCTATACATTTCGTATGTTCATTTTCTTTAAGATACATATCCTATAGGCAAATACTCTGGCTCATTTACAGGACTGACAAAGACATGGACATTCCAGTATAAAACTGAAGGGAGCATCTTTTTTGCTGACAAAGTATCCTGAAATTTACTGCTTAGAGATCCTGCTTGTCTGCTATCAGCCCCATTTCCATTCCCATCATGGGGGAAAGCACCATGTAGAGCTGTCACACAAGAATAAATCACTTGTATTTCATAGACAAAAATAGGTGAGTGGAATTACACTATTTACACATTTAACTAAAATATTAATAACACCACCACCCACTCATTAACCATGTAGGCCCACTAGACAAATAGTCACTTTTATGGGGCAACCCAAGAGCAATGTCTGGTTAAGCAGCTTGTCCAAAGTCACACAATAGGCAAATGAGGGCTGAGGGAATCAAACTGTGTACACCAGGAACTACAGCTCACAACCCTAACATCTGCTCCAACTGCCACACCTCTGCATTAATTATATTTCATACCATCTTAACCTTGACAGCCACAACATTGACTCATAACCAACCAAACCTAAATTACGTTTACTAAGTACAAAGTAAAATGCTTCCTAAGATGAGGTGCGGTGCGTCTTCCAGATAGTGTTTAAAATCTTTGCACAAGAAAGGGAGCAGCAGGTGCAGTTGCACTAGAGTAAAAGAAAGAAGAAAACAAAGCATTCTACTGAGCATGTAAGTTGGAGGTCTAACAGTTCCAAGATAGCAAGTGCCTCTGCATAGCTTGTCAATCTTGTAAACCTACTAAAAACTGTTCAAATTTGGACTTCAAAGATGGTTGTACACTGGTCAGCAGCTTAATTTCAGCTCTCCCAGTGTGAAAAAAGAAATTTAGAAACAAGGGCTATGAATTCTGCCAGCTTTAGTAAAATTCAGTTACTAGCTAGTAAGTATACTACCCGGATGCCAGTAAAGAAGAAGTTTAAGAGAGCCCGAAGGAAAATCACCTAGAAAAGGTGAAGAGAAAATACTGACTGGGAAAAATCTTGCAGCTGTTCAGCAAAAAGCAGTTCAAGCTCCAGCTTTGGTATAGGAGAGGGCTTCTAGCAATTTAGAGAAAAAAATAAATCAAATGTACTCAGATGTGATTAAAATAAATGAGACATTGCAGGAGTATATCAACTCATAACCAAGGCCTGGAAAAATTAATTGTTAAGCAGCTTTTCAGATAAACTGATAAAACTGCAAGAAATCAGAGGTCAAAATGAAGAAAAAGATGCCTGAGTATTAAATGTCCCAAGAAGGGCAGTTTCAAAAATAGTTAAAGACAGACTGCACAGTAAAAACTTGACATTTTCTGCTGAACCAGAGAAAGCAGAAGAAACACACTGCATTAATTTTATGAAAGCATGAATAATCAACTAAATTGGTATTACACACCAAGATTTGTTAATTGAAAGGGCACATCAAGTGCATGCTCCAAACTTGGCCACAGCCAAGACCTGTATTAGTAAAGATGTAATCATACCAGCAGAAATAGTTGATGCTAATAAAACTGTAGCATAAGGACAAAGCATTACAAATTGGAGACAGTAGAGCATTTGTGGAAAATGGTTATTCGTGGTTCACCAGGCAGAAAAGAAGCAAATTTATCCCAGCAATCATGGAATGTCAAGCTGCTGTATCCAGCAGTCTACAGAATATTTTTTCCTGGAAGATCAAAGCCATTTTGATGCAGAACAGGCTAAGGAGGAAATACAAAATTTTGTCCAACAAAAAGTGAGTCAATAAATAGAAGGTGACTGCTTTTCATTCTTCTGACAATAAAGCTCAGAGAGAGACTTTGCCAGTGAAATTTTTTCCAATTTTCCAGAGGAAAATGCTTGAGACAGAAAATAAAACACAGGAGTGGACTAGAATTGTGAGTACTTTGGATTTGAACCAAAGTCTGGTGTTGGAGATGGATATGAACAGGAAGCATAGCAACAATTACATTATTAAATGTGAGACTATAAAGCATTAACCACATTTGTGAAATATGGCTTTACAAGATAAGGTGGCTGAGAAAAAATGTACTTTTGTTGAGTTTATTAAACTTGTGGTTGGACTGAAAAGCATATATACCCCACTTTGTGTCATTAATATTTAGGATAACACTAAAAAGAAAAGTAATTATAAGTAAAGAAAATAGTTCTTAACTGTATTTGCATAAAACATTTCATGATATAAACTGCTTGCTATATAGTAAAGCAGATTTGTGTATGTAGTATGAAGTCAGGGTTATATAAACTGGGATGACACAAGTCTTTTCAGTGATAGTTGTATGTGATAAAGATATTAAAGTAAGCAAGTGCTTTAAAGAAATGTAAGAATTACAGTGTAAAAGAAGAAACACTGGACAAAAGCATGTTTAAGTTAATATGTTTTAATCTTGGACTGTTGGGGTGTGGAATGGGACATTAAAGTACACTGATTATATATGTAGAGTTGAGATGTTTTCTCTTACTTTTGCAAAGTTGAATGTCTGGATTAGTGACCTTGGCTTAATCTGAAAACAATTTTTATTTAAGCAAGTGGGTTTGAAAAATAAGAAAAAATAGGGAATGTAATAAGAAGAGCTATCTCTTGCATTCTAAAATGTAATCAAACACCCTAATAATGGGCAATTTCAACTACCCCACCATTAACTGGGAAAACTACTAAGGTACCAGCTTCTTCACTCAATGCTTTCTGGAATTCATAAATTCCAGTGCCCTGGATCAACTTATCCACACTCCCACAAGGGGCAACAATATCCTAGACATAGCAATTACCAACATGAGTGACTGGTATTCCACACCTGAAGTCAACTCCTCATTGGTCAGATCCGACCATAAGCTAATCACCCTAGTTATCTGCATCCCGCCCCCACCCACCATTAAGGAATCCACGGTAAAACATTTCTCCAAAGCCAACTTCATGCTTCTTAACACAGATGTGGCGAACTTCATGACACCCATGCAGATGGACAATACAGTTACGACTGCTGAATCCTACACAAATGCACTCTATAAGCACTTACATGAGTGCATGGATCGTGCTATCCCAAACAGAACCAAGATGCTATCCTCCAAAAAAAGGATGCCAATCTGCTGGTCCCCTGCCATAAACAAACTCTACAACAGAAGGAAAAAACTGTTGCAAAAGAGAGTAAAATCCCATGAGTGGAGGAGCTCCCTGGTCAGCCTCACTAAGAAGCTGAGATCCCTTATAACATACTCCAAAGCTAGCTATGAAAACAAAATCACCACTGATTTTAAGGGCAACCACAAAGCATTCTATAGCTATGTCAAGAATCTCAATGGCAGCACCCAGATCTGTCTTAGTTATAGAGAAACTGCATGAAAATTACAGAACCAATTGATATTGCCAACATCCTGGCAGACAGGTTCATTGCTAATTTTACCCCCCACTCACCCTCTAAAGGGCCCATATCTATACAGAAAGAATACAGAGTTCCTGTAATCACATCTATGCAGGTAAAAGCTGCACTCTCTAAAACCAAAAACACAGCATCCATGGGACCGGACAACATCCCAGGCTGTGTTTTACATGAACTTCAGAAAGAACTGGCTCCCCACCTAAGCACCATGTTCAATCATAGCCTCACATCAGGCTTTGTGCCCACTGAATGGTGCACAGCAACAGTTATCTCACTCTACAAAGAGGAAGCCACCACTGATCCTGGGAACTATCGCCCTATTAGCCTGACAAGCCTGGTCTGCAAGGCCATGGAATGTATCATCATGGAACTCATAAACAAAGACACTGGTAACCTCCAAACTCTGGACCCCACCTAGTTCAGGTTTGTGAAAGGCAGATCATGCCTTCTGAACCTGATCTACTTCTTTGAGGCAGTCACCAAAGCTGTAGACGAGGGTAAGGTGGTTCACACAGCCTATCTTGACATCGCCAAGGCTTTCGACACCATCCCTCATTCTGGAATTATAGCTAAACTCACTAAACTAGGTATAAATCTCTATGTTACAAAATGGGTTGCCAACTGGCTCACTGACAGAACCTTCACTGTAAAAGTTGCAGGCTTCAAATCTGACTTCAAACCAGTGACATGTGGAGTACTACAGGGTTTAATCCTGGGACCTCTCCTGTTTGGTATCTACTTTTCTGAAGTACAGGCTGACACAGAAGGCCTCTGGATAACAAAGTTTGCAGATGACTGCAAACTAGGAGCCATAGTTGAGTCCCCAAATGATGTGGACATCCTAAAGAAGGGCCTCACAGAGACAGATGCCTGGTGTCAGAGGCATTGCCTCAAGCTCAATGCCAAAAAGGGCATTATCATCCCCTTTGGTAAAAACTTTGTACCCATGAACTACCACATAAACAGCAGTCTACTTAACGCCGAATGTGTGATGAGACCTTGGGACCCAGGTTCACAGTAGTCTCTCCTTTGATAATCACATCAGCACAGTAGTCAGGAAATCCTTCTATGCGGCACACCTAATCACAAAAGGGTTTTCATCCAGGAAAAACGAGGTCATTGTTCTGCTCTACTCGGCACTCATTAGACCCATTATAGAGTACAATGCCCCTTTTGGAATGTACCTCACAAGACATCTGTAACAGCTGGAAAGGCCACAGAAGTACCTCACAAAGAGGATTACTGGCCTCAAACAGATGCCCTACACTGACCGTCTCAAAAAACTCCAGCTTTACTTTGTAGCATATCTCCTACCCCAAGGAGATCTCTCCCTAACATATAAAGCTATGTTAAACCCAGAACTTTTGGACATGCTAGACCTTAAGAAATCCCAATCCCTCTGAGCTACACGATCTAGGGACCTAAACCTTATCACCACAATAAACAGGACATGCTGGAGGGATAGATTGCTGTCCCAGAGTCTTCCTATACTCTGGAACAAGCTACCCATCTATGTCAAGCAAAGTTCCTCATTAGCACTCTTCAAGATAAATGTTGATGAGTGGATGGGAAATAGGAAATACACCCTGGGGATCACTTCTGTGGCTCTGCTTGACAGGGGCACAGGAAATTAACTTTCTTAGGTGGTGTAAGCCAGGGAACCTTGTTGGCTAGGCTTACTTAAGCCCTTGGGCCGATAGCCTAGTCCATACCTATGAACAAAAGAATGCCTTATACAAGCATTCAGTTGTATGTACTAGTTTCAAACACTTTTCAATTATTATTTTAGAAAAAAATTATACATAACCCTAAGGGGATCCATGGAAGGGTTATATCAAACTAAGAGAACTGATATGGCAGCTAAGGTTAGATTCAACATGTTTACCAGGTATCAATAAATGTACCTCCTTAGTACCTGTTTTAAAGCAAAGAGGCAACAAGTTAAGAATTTATTTTTGAACAGTTCCATTGGTAGTTAAAATATATTTTTAGCAGTATAATTTATTTATTTGATTTTCTTATGTTTTTTTTTATATATGTCACAGCATTTATTTACATACATTTCACTTTATCTGGGACCTTTTATAATCATTTTTAAATAATATACCAGGTCTATTATTTTTTTGTAAATTTATGTGCATAGTTTTTTTAAGATGATGAACACAAATCACTGGAACCACCACGATGAGTAAAACGATGATTTAATAAAAAGGAGAACAAGCGCTTTCACGCACCCAAACAAGTGCGCTTCATCAGGTTGTAGTGTACAGAATTAATTCAACTACTTATATAGTAGCAAATGCCCCAATTAACAACTAATAATTGCAAAACAAGCAATTCATAATTACTCAGCGAGGTCTGAGTGCATTTAAAGTGATCACATTTGAGTAAACATAACATACAAAAAACAAATATGACATCACAAAATATTATTTAAGTCAATAGTTAAAATAAACTGACTATATAGTTAGTATTTAAAAATATTTTTTAAAAAAACAATTCAAATATAAGTAGAAGAAGCACTCACTGTTGCTTATTTCATAAGCCTTAAGCTTACTAACACTTTTAAAACGATAAACCTAATTCAAAGCAAAGTGGAGAAGGGAAATACAAGAAGTATACCCACATCATAGCCTAGTAATGGAGTCATCTATCCCTAGTATATTAAAGTCTAATCCTCATCATAAAGAACAGAAGCAACATAGTTAATGTATTTCTCAAAATGTGGAAATAACAAGTGTATGTATCCCTGGCATGAAAGCCACATCAAAGGTGCATGTTTGTAAATTTATGTGCATAGTTTTTTTAAGATGATAGTATTAAAACAATGTTTTATTCCACTGGGTATTTTAATTAGTATAAGAATGACAGGCTCCATGACTTAAAACGCTGAAATATTTATTCCGCTGTGCAGTCTGTTCGACTCAGCACAGTCAAAAACACTCCACAAGCTAAAAGAAAACAGAAAACACCTTAATTCACAGAAACTCACAAGAAAACTAAATGTCCACACAGAACACAATTCAAGGTTCAGCACTTTCACCTAACACACTGTCAGGCTTCTTCAGAGCAATTCCACCTGAAACAAAGTCCCCTTTATAAATAGATATCAAATTCAAATGAACCTATAACAGTGGTTGCAATTAACATTGCATACACATTTAAAAGACATAGCCTTCATTTCCTGTTTCCGAGTAAAAATATTTGACATAATAGCTATAACTTCATATTTAAATATATATACACAAATGCATACAATAAATTAAATAGTCATATAAAAATGCATTATGAATGTTAACTTTACACTTCAAATATCACACATAATTCAAATATGACAAAAATAGTAGTGTTATAACTTCGCTGATCTCAGCTTGAGAACACTACTAATATTAATAAAATCATTCAACCCCGGGGATTTACCAGCTTCCAATTTAATCTGCCAGTATAACTCCCTATATTCAAGTTTGGCCTCCCAGTTACCCTCCCCCAGGATCGACAGTAACCTGCTCTATAACCATGAATTTGTATTTGTAATTGGGACATATTTGTGAATGTTTAAAAAGTGCACTAGTGTCTCTCCCCTTACCAATGTCATACATATGTTCGTAGATTCTGCTTCTAAGATTTCTCTCGGTCTTTCCTACGTAAAAACTGTGACATGATTCACATAATACTAAGTAAACTACCCCTGTACTGTTACATGTATAGTATCCATTACTTTTTACTCTATAATTCCTTGCTGTTAACTTTACCTCTTCCTTCTCTATAATATACTGACACTGGTTACACATCTCACACTTGTAAGTACCTTTCTTATTGTTTCTGTTGTTCTTACTGTTAACACTACCTCCTTCAAATCTTTCTTTCAGATTTACATCTCTCCTTCTAATAGTGGTATTTCAGGTATCAATCTTTTGATTTCTTCCTGAGTTTTCAAAATGCTCCAATGTTTTCTAATAATTCCCTCCACATCAGAACAAATGTTAGAAAAATTATGAATAAAGGCAGTACTGTACTCCACCTGAGGATGATTGCGTGTTGTTACAAAATCACTACCCTTACCCAAAAGTAGACTGTACTTAACTTCTCTATCACGAGCAACTTCTTTCAATAGTTCCTCTGTCAATTGCATGGAGTATTCCCTCTGTAAAAACAGTCCCTTAATAAATTCCAGTTCACTGTGAAATACCTTACATTCACTACACATCCTCACGGCTGGAATGAACTGCCCCTTAAAGGGGCACTAGCTCAGATTTTTTGCTTGAGCAGTTTCTTTACATTTTAGCACTGTGTAAGTCACATGATCATCTAGAGGCAAGGTTTTCAAGCTGCCTTCTTACCATACTGCAGGTCAGATTACACAAACTCTCAGCAGGGGTGGCTTTCTTAGAGGAAGTGTGAAAAGGTTACATTTCAAGTATGTCCTTTTCTGTTTACCTTCCCCCCATCTATGGCAATTAGATTAGTTGGAATCACTGCATTTCACTCAGCTAGATAACCTCTGTCTTGTCACACTCAGAACTGCTGCCTCTTTAGCACTGAATTGCTATGTACTTTACTATGTACTTGTTTTCATAAACTAGGTCTAATAATTATTCAGGCCCGCACAATTTTGCTTTGACCAGTTGTGCTTGCAATAAAAACTGTCCAATATATATATATATATATATATATATATATATATATATATATATATATATAAAACAATGATGGGCATCTTTGAAATGCAATCTAAGCACTGTTTTTTTTTCTCATTAGCTCTTGCTGTATGTTATCCTTCAGACATCATACTATGACTATTTCTAGTATTCGGATTGCATCACCATGGTTTTCTTTTTTCACTTTGTTTCTACCATTTATTGTGCTTCAATGTTTTGAGCTTGTACACCTTTGTTGAAGGCTTGACTGAAGTGCAGACAGTTTACACTCTCTAGCATTTCACAGCTGAGGCAAATGCAGTATATGCTTTTTCTCATATACTTTTTATTACCACTACCAGCATACTACCACGGTCCATTTTTTTATAAGACATTAAAAATAGTCTCATGCCCTTGGTCATCATATATCTTGACTGGTTATAGTCGCTTTTTCTGTATGCATGTGCATATGTATGTATGTATGTAACACAAACTTTCTTTGCATTTTTGTGGTTATAATAAAATTGTCTCTACCTGTTTTACTGACTGGTTTGAAATTCAAGCATTCATGAATATCTATACCTTCTTTATATACTCTGCATATCTCATAATGCATGTTTTTCTATTCACAATACACATACAGTGCACATTCCTGGTTTACAAGTGCACTGAAAGGTTATTAGTCTACTGTAATTCTGTTGGTTTTCTCTAAGGGGCCCCTGCTGTGTCTCAGATTGTGTGCTGACCAGTCTACTTTCCCAGTTGCTGATACAATAATAATTCCCACAAGTATTCATGTGTGTGACTCAATATGTGCTTTATGTCTATCTCACTCTCTTTGTTTATATATCTATATATATATACATACATATAAAGGCCATTTTCCTGCGCATTCCCCTATTAACCTGGTGAACTTGGGTAGGCTAATGGCCCTGGAGCCTTTACAAGCCTGGTCCATAGGATTACCCTGGCATCATGCCACCTGACCTTAGTTTCCAGTGTCTCTGTCAAGTAGAGCCACTGGAGTGATCCCTGAGGTGAATTTTCTATTTAACCATCCGCTCATCAAGATTTCTCTTGAAGAGGGCCAGCGAGGTGCTCTTCTTGAGATGTATGGGAAGTCTATTTCAGAGCATGGGCAGTCTCTGGGTTATGAACCTGTCCCTCCAGCATGTTCTGTTGATTGTGGTTATGAGGTTGAGGTCTCTGGAGCATATGGTGCAGAAGGATTGGGATTTCTTTAGATGTAGCATTTCTAACAGAGCTGGGTTAGACATGGCTTTGTAAGTCAAGCAGAGACTGCCTGTAAGTAGGCAATACGAGACAGAGAATAGTTGGGAGTTTTTTGAGTCTGTCCATATAGGACAAATATTTAAGGCCTAGGATCCTCTTTGTGAGTTACTTTTGTGGCCTCTCCAGTTGTTGCAGGTATCTAGTGAGGTACATACCAAATGTGGCATTGTACTTAATGACTGGCCTAATGAGGGAAGAGTAGAGGGAAATAATCACCTCCTTCTTCCTGGAAGCAAAACCCTTAGTAATGAGATGTGCCACATAGAAGGACTTTCCTGACCACAGTGGCAATGTGGTGGTCAAAAGAGAGGTTGTTATGTACACTGACAACTCTCTCCTCTTACCTCCCAACACTCAGACTTGTGAGAGAATCACTTATATATCCAAACTGGAAGCCATGCACTCTCCACCCAAGACCGGAATAGCTGGTCACGAGGAGACGGTCAATACTTGCACCACACCACATGGAACACATAGCCCTCCAGAACACACACCAGCACTGCCTTCACATAAAAACACAAACCACACATTCATCTTCGTGAAGGCTGTCAATAAAAATCTATCCAAACAACAGAGACCTCCAAGGCAGAAACACACTTGACCACCACAACGCAACACTAATCATGGATACATAACTCTCCTAAACAGTGTGCCAGTCAATCAAAGCCCCTAAGGCAAAACAGCATGCCCAACACACTAGTCATAGGTGACTCGATAGTGAGGCACACCGTTGTTCCACTCACTATGGTAAATAAGGAGAAAGTAAGAGCTGCCTGTCAGGTGCCAGGATCCACCACATAATGCATGCACTCAGGTCCCTCAATAACAGGTACAAATATGACTCTGTCATTGTACACGTGGGTATGAATGACCTGAGATGTACCTCCCTGGACTACATGAAAAGAGACATGGAGGAGCTCTCAGATTATGTAGCCCAGGCAGGTAATACCCTAGCCCTGAGCAGCCTCCTACCATCACCCAGAATGATGCCACATTACAAGCAGAAAATGACTGGATTTCAACAAATGGCTAAGTTTCTGGTGGCATTCTAAGGGGATCCAGTATCTGTCTACCTGGTATAACATGACTGACACACCTCAATGCTCTGCCAGAGATGGCCTGCATCTGTCACCCCTGGGCTTCCGAATACTGGCCAAGGCTCTTGCCACCCCTGTAGTGCCTTTTTTAGGTGGTGTTCCAAAGACCAAATTACCACCGCAACAGCTACAAACAAATGCAGTCTGAGGGTCATGCTGCTCAACACTAGAAGTCTAAATCTCAAAATGCACTCGCTCGAAGCACTCCTTAAAATGGAGAACATCGACATTTGGGCTGTAACAGAGACCTGGTTCAAGGCAGCAGAAAGAACCCCTACACTACCAGGCAATAACTCAATCCACATCTTTTGGCCTCAGAACTTGGACCAAAGCTCCAAAGACAGTGGCGTTTCTATATTCATAAAGGATACGCACCTCCAGACTGGTAGCCCAACATAGCACATCAGAGATACTTCAGGTGCAGCTAACATTGGGTAAGACAGTGATTCTGGTTGTAGCCTGCTATAGGTCCCCAACCATGTCCCAAGACTCACACTGCACATTCCTAAGCATCCTGGAGAATATTAGGGTCCAACCTAACAATCTCATACTGGGCAACTTCAACTACCCCTCTATTAACTGGGAAAACTACTCATGTACCAATACACTTTCCCAGCGTTTCCTGGAATTCATTAATTCCAATGTCCTGGACCAGCTTGTTCTTACCCCCACTAGCGGTAGCAACATCCCTGACCTGGTCATTACCAACATGGACAACCACTGCTCTACACCAATAGCTAACTGCTCCCTGGTTAGATCTGACCATAAACTAATCACCTTGGATATCCACATCCCTCCAACCCCCACCCCCTGCAAAGGTAACCACCATGTAAAACTTCTCCAAAGCTAACTTTGGGCTCCTAAAAACAGAAGTGGCTAACTTTACAGCACCCATGCAAATGGAGAACAGTTGCTTGACCACTGAATCATACACCAATGCACTGTAGGAACATGTACACAAATCCATGGATCTCTCCATACCCAATAGAATCAAGATGCACTCCTCCAAAAAAAGGAAGCCAATCTGCTGGTCCCTGCCATAAACAAACTTTACACGTCGCCTCCATTGTACGCAAGGCTTTGTACATGGCCCACCTCAGAAATAAGGGTATTTCATCCAGGAACAAGGAGGTCATAACATCCCTGTACTTCTCCCTTATCAAACACATTATCAAGTAGAGTGCCCTCTTTGTCATGTACCTTGCCAAGCACATGAAGCAGCTGGAGAGACCTCAGAGGCTTCTGACCAGGAAAATCCTGGGTCTCAAACACCTATCCTATACTGATAGGCTAAAAGCCCTGTCCCTCTACTCAGGCTCATACAGACTGCTCAGAGGTGACCTGTGTCTGGCATACAAGGCCATTTCAGACACAGCCTTAATGGAGTTGCTGCATATTCGTAAGTCAAACTCCACTTGCGCAACCCACAAGCAAGGCCTCAACCTGGTCTCTGACATTAATAGAACTTGTTGGAGAGATAGATTTGTGAACCAAAGACTCTCCCATCTGTGGATAGACTCCCTCGTCATGTCAAGCAGAGTACCTCTCTAGTCCTCTTTAAGAGGAACCTGAACAACTGGATGGGAAACAGAAAATACACCCCTGGGATCACCTGTGTCCCTGCTGGACAGGGGAAATAGGTAACTTTGTGGGAACATGTGATAATTCCTTTTTGTTGTGATATCAAAAAATGAGACCACAATATATCATTTCAAAACTTTTCCCACCTTTAATGTGACCTATAACCTGTACAATTCAATTAAAAAACAAACAAATCTGTTAGGGAAAAAAAATAAAAAATAAAAAAAAAAATACAATAAGCTGGTTGCATAAGTGTGTGTGTTGTCTTTCGGCTTTTCCCGGTTAGGGGTTGCCACAGCGGAACTCTGGTCCGCTAATGATTGGCAGTGGATTTTTTTACGGTGCCAGCCCGACAACCAACCTTCATGGAAGGCACACCCATTCACACTCACACCTACCTGCATGTCTTTAAATTCTCGTGACCAAGGGGAGGACATGCAGATTCCACACAGAAGTTACTACAGCCGAGAACTGAACCATAGAGCCTCTTGCTGTGAGGCGACAATGCTAACCGCTGAACCACCGTGTGTGCAGACCCTTAAACTAATACTTTTTTGAAGCACCTTTCGATTTAATTACAGCATTCAGTCTTCTTGAGCAGCAGTCTATCATCATGGCACATCTGGACTTGGCAATATTTGTCCACTCTTCCTTGCAAAAGCAGTCCAAATCTATCAGATTTGCAAGGGCATCGCTTGTGCACAGCCCTCTTCAGGTCACCCCACAGATTTTCTATTGGATTTAGGTCTGGGCTCTGGCTGGGCCATTCAAATACTTTCATTTTCTTCTGGTGAAGCCATTTTTTTTGTTGATTTGGATGTACGTTTGGGGTCATTGTAATGTTGAAAGGTGAAATTCTTCTTCACCTTCAGCTGTCTAGCAGATGCCTGAAGGTTTTGGGCCAAATGTGACTGGTATTTGGAACTGTTCATAATTCCCTCCACCTTGACTAAAGCCCCAGTTCCAGCTGAAGAAAAGCACCCACAAAGCACGATACTACCACCACGGGTCTACTTCATAACACTGAAGGTTCATGACATTGAATTTCATAACACTGAGACCAGAACAGAGAAAATTCAAAACATTGAAAACCCAGAACATTGAAAACTCAGAACACTGAAAACTCAGAACATTGAAAGTGTGCTTCATAACACTGAAAACTACATTTCACAAATGAATAAGATCCCGGACACCTCCAACACCACCTAACAAACACACTTTCTACTGCATTTCTGCATGGGAAGCAAGGCCCCCTGCACCCCCCCCATGTGGGGGGCTCTGCCCCCACACCCCCTGTAAATTAAATATACCAACTCCAAGATCTCACAACAGTGGAAAAAAGTTAATTTACTAACCTCAGTGTATGAAGTTGGGAAATTAACTTTTTTCCACTGTAGTGTAATCTTGGAGTTGGTATATTTAATTTATGGGGTGGGGGAGCAGAGACGCCTCCACATGGGGGGTGCAGGGGGGCTTGCTCCCCTGTAGAAACATAGTAGAAAGTGTGTTTGTTAGTTAGGTGTTGTTCTAGGTGGAGGGGATGTTATTTATATATACATTATAGTTTTCAATGTTATGAAGCACAGATTCAATGTTTTGAGTTTTCAGTGTTTTAGGTTTTCAATGTTTTGAATTTTCGATGTCCTGGTATCAGTGTTATGAAATTCAACATTATGAACTTTCAGTGTTATGAAGTAGACCCACCACCACCATGCTTCACCATGAGGATGGTGATCTTTTGGTGATGCGAACTGTTTTTTTTTTGCGCCAAATGTACCTTTTGGAATTGTGGCCAAAATGTTCAACCTTGATTTCATCAGACCATAACACATTTTCTCACATGCTTTTGGGAGTCTTGATGTATTGTTTTGCAAATTTTAGCTGGGCCTGGATGTTTTTCAGTGTAAGAAAGGGCTTCCGTCTTGCAACCCTACCCCACATAAGACATATGGAGACTACGGGAAATTATTGTCACATGTAGTACACAACCAGTACTTGCCAGAAATTCCTGCAGCTCCTTCACTGTTGCTGTAAGTCTCTTGGCAGCCTCCCGGACCACTTTTTGTCTGTCATCAATTTTGGAAGGACGTCCAGTACTTTGCAACGTCACTGTTGTCCCATATTTTCTCCACTTTTTGATGACTGTCTTCACTGTGTTCCATAGTATGTTAAGTTGTCTATCTCGCCTTCATTCTTGCTGGATGGGTTCGGAGCCGACCTCGGCTCCGACTCGGCCACTCTAAAAGCTCGAGAGTTGGTTCCACCGGCTCGAGGCTCCCCTTATATCCCACAATGCTAGGCGAGAGTTACCTCAGATCTCGTTTGCCGCTACAGCTTCGAGGTTGGTTTTCTACCGGTTCTTGGTAAGTGACTTTTTCTTGTGGTAATTAGTCTTTCAAAACCCCTTTAATTTTAATATATTTACTTAATTCCCTTAGTTTAGGAAAATTTTTATCCCCTTCTAAAAATTTCCGTTTTTCCCTCAAGAACCTTAGGTTCTTCCCTTGGGCCTACAGGCCTTTTTCTCTTCCTAGTGGAGTGTGTGTGTATTATTTTATTTTAAAATCCTAGTTACTGGTTTTATTATAATTTAACTTGACAGGGTGTAACTAGTGTGTTTGTGTGTGTGTTTGTGTACACCTGTTTAAAAAAATGTCTAAAGAAGCAAAGGTCTCGGTTCAAGAAGTGTGATGCGTGCTGTCAGAAAATGTCTCTGACAGGCGCTCACACTTCTTGTGTCTGATCTGGGGCCTTTGCACCTGCAGGACTCCTGTGCTGTGTACCATGGCTTCAGCCCCAGGGTCCTGCAGGAAAGAAAAAATAAATTAATACTAAGAGGCTTACTCAAGCCAGAGGATTCCCTATCTGTTTCAACAGGGAAGCCCTCTAAGGCATCTAGGTCTTGGCTCCGACTACTGAGCCGAGACCTAAGGTTTCTCAACCTCTGCCTTCATCGACTCGGCTGGAGCCGATAAGTCTCAGTCCACAGTTTCTGTGGCTCCCTCGCTCCGGCGGGCGAGGTAATAGAAGTTCCCGTGTCGGCTCCGACCAGACCTTCGGAGCCGACAACTAGAAAGAGGTCAAGGTCACCATCTCTTGGCTCCGTTCATTCGGCTCCAGGATCTCCCCTGCTGTCTGAACGGAGCCAAAGATCTCACTCCTCTAGGTCATCGAGGCTGTCGGATCATGACCTTCAGAGGGTAGTGAGTCGACTTCTTAAGTCCGAGGCACTGGCCCAGATGCTTCAGAGCCCGACTCATCAGTCGATGCCTGCCCCGGTCCAGCAACATATTCCTCCTTCGACTCTTTTGAGCTCGGAACAGGGTCGCGTCGGAACCGAGACTGTGATAGCATTGGAGCCGATACAATTGTCTTCGGCTCCGTCGTCGGCTCCGTTTTCTTCCTTGGAAGAATCTCGGTGCCGGACTTCCCTCGTCGGCTCCGAGGGGGTGAGTGGCATTGGACCCTTGTCCGACCCCCCTCTCGGAGCTTGGCTGGTGAGTTCGGCTCCGACATCGGCCTCGAGCCATCACTGTCGGTGCCGAGGGGTTCTTAGCTTCCGGGCGGGGACCTCTGGCTCTGCCTGACAGGGGTGCATTCGAGGTCATGCGGAGTGTGTTAAAGCCTGGCTCTACTCCACAGTCGGCTCCGTCCGCCCCTCCCTCTATGGTGCCTCAGGCTAAGTCGACTCACTCCCTCATCCCGGACCGCAGAGAGCCAGCTCCTCAGGAACCCCTGTGGGATTTCATCCTCTTCGAGGCCTCTCCTGATTTGGCAGAAGAGCCCCT
The DNA here is from genome assembly GCF_019279795.1 of Protopterus annectens. Classification (NCBI taxonomy): domain Eukaryota; kingdom Metazoa; phylum Chordata; order Ceratodontiformes; family Protopteridae; genus Protopterus; species Protopterus annectens. The sequence goes on from NC_056735.1 coordinate 1,903,890,666, forward strand.
CGGAAGAGGAAGTGTAAGGAAACACATTGACTCACCTGAGTCCATCACGTCAGACACAGGTTTGGATGATTCTGCGGGTTCCCCCCCGTTCCCCCTCTGAGGATGCCTCATTTCCAGGCACTCTGGAGACTCTGAAACGGAGGGGAAATTGGCCAGCCCTCAACCCTTGGAGGACGAATCTGTGTATCTTGAGGCGTTTGGCTCTCATCCTTCCACCTCCTGGGTGTCCCCCTTGACCCCCTCATGCAGGTGGTTGCTAAGAAGGCATGGGCGGCTCCTGATTCAGTGGACCCCACTCCCAGGAGACCCTCCAAGTTCATAACAGCTCCAGCAGACAAACAGTTTTTAACAAAAGGAGTTTCTGTGGATGCTATGGTGGTAGCTGCTGCCACTAAGAAGGAGCTAGCTGATCCTTCAGTACCTGTCCATCCACCTAACAAGGAATCTAGGTCCATGGATAGGTGCGGAAGTGGATGTTCTCATCAGCGACATTTACCATGCGTTAGCTGAACTACCTGTGCCATTTTACTCGTCTTCAAAGGGACTTGATCAAGGCGAGTGAAATGTTAAGGACCCTACAGCTGCGGGTTTCCAAGATAAGATGAACACGCAGCTGGCTACCCTTAATTCCATAACCAACTCCTCCATGCACCTTCTTTCTTGCGGCTGATGGAGCGAGCAGAGCCGCAGGGACAGGTGTGGCCTTACGTAGGCATGCCTGGATGCGGCTATGCAATTTTGCGGACCCTTCAAAGCGTCTTTCACGAACTCCCGTTTGATGGATCATCCCTCTTTGGTCCTCAAGTGAAAGAAACCTTGACTAGGTGCGAGACTGATGGCAAGACCCTTTCTGCCGTCGGAGTCCGTTTTCTACTCCTTCCAGGCCTTACCCCAAAGGCCAGAAAGGTGGAAAGATGTGGTTCCGTAAACAATCTCAAGGGACTTAGCCTGGCGCACAGAGTCGTTTTCCGCCAGAGGCAGAGGCGGGAATAACAATGGTAGACGTCGGCCTAGGGGCAGGGGGTCCGCAGAACCAGGGCAATCGGGAAGCCTTCCTGACAAGCCCTTTCAGCATCCCTGAGGTGTTGCCCAACTGCCCATCTTCGGAGGCAGTCGGGGAAGATTGTCACTGTACCCAGAAGCCACACTATCCCTGACTCAAGATAAATGGGTACAGTCCATCATTTCCGAAGCCTATTCTATCCCCTTTCTTTGCTTTCCAAATCAGTCAAAAATCCCTTCCAGATGTTCCACCGCTCAAAGGGATCTAGCAGTTTTGGAGATTTCAAAACTGCTTGCAAAACAATTCAGCCAGTTCCAGCAGACCAGCAAGGATCCGGAATCTACTCAAGGTTCTTTTTAGTTCCAAAGAAAACAGGGGACTGGAGACCAATTTTGGATCTCAGTGTCTTGAACAAATCAGTCAAGAAAACAAGATTTCGGATGGTCACGCTGCAATCCATCCTTCCCTTTGGGCAAAGGAAACTGGATGTGCTCTATAGACCTTCGGGATGCGTACTATCACATAAAGATGAACAGACGCTCCAGAAGATTCCTCCGCTTCAGGCTGGGAACCAGTTATTTTCAGTTCAGGGCCCTGCCCTTTGGTCTCACCACTGCCCCGGTGTTTACCAAATGCATGGCAGTGGTAGCTTCTCACCTGAGACGACAAGGATTCCAGGTGTTTCCATATTTGGACGACTGGCTCCTCACAGCTCCCACCAAGCATCTCCTTCTGATGGCCAGAGATTACACTTTTCGCATTTGTCAAAAGCTGGGCATTTCAATAAATTGCGAAAAGTCTGTTTTGTCGCCTTGTCGTACTATTACCTACATAGGCGCAAATCTAGATACAATAAACATGTCTGCAAGACTAACACATCAGAGAATAACAGACATTCACAAATTGGTATCACTCCTTTTCAACAACAACAGAATCAAAGCCAGGTTAGTTCTAAAGGTGTTGGGAATTATGGCAGCGGCCATACCTCTGCTTCCATTAGCCAGATACCACATGCGGATCCTTCAATGGATGCTCTTTACTCAATGGTCATACCAGGAACTTCCAATGTCTCACACCATTATGATCACGCAAGCGTGCAAAAAGCATCTCATGTGGTGGATGTCTTCCCTCAGCTCTTGTCGGAAGACCCTTTGTTCCACCTCCTCCGGTTGCTACTCTGACAACGGATGCCTCCCTGATCGGGTGGGGGGGGCATTATCAGGGCAGGACGGTCCAGGGCACATGGCAACCAAATGAATGCCACTTGCACATAAATGTTCTGGAGATGAGAGCAGTGCTTTTAGCGTTGCAAGCCCTTCAAGACTCTCTTCCCTTGGGAGCGATTGCAATCCAGACAGACAATATGTCTGTAGTGTGGTACATCAACAAACAAGGCGGAACCAGATCATACCCCTGTGTCGAGAAGCACTCAGACTGTGGCAATGGGCGATTTCTTCTCAGCGGTTTCTGATAGCAACGCACATCCCGGAAGTCCAATCAAATTGCGGACAAGTTGAGCAGAGCTATACTCATGCCTCACGAGTGGTCTCTGAAAGACTCTGTAGTGAGAGAAATTTTTTCTCAAGTGGGGTCAGCCTTGCTGCGATCTTTTGCTACTCCCCAAAACAGCAAGTGCAGAGAATATTTCACTCTATTCCCTTTACCAGGCCAACCCAGCAGAGGCGCTCTAGTCCAAGTTTGGCCCCAGGGACTTCTGTATGCATTTCCTCCTTTCCCACTGATCTCTCAAGTAATACAGAAAGCTATCGCTCAGAAGGCCTCATTGATCCTCATTGCTCCTTACTGGCCTCGACAAGTGTGGTTCCCCTTTCTACATCGTTTTCTCTTGGAGCGACCGTGGAATATGGACCTAGTTCCAGATCTTTTGATCCATCAGTCGGGTCAGTTTCATCGCTCCCTCCCCTCTCTGAACCTCACTGCTTGGTTCCTCCAGTTCCAACCTTAGCCAGGCTTCCTCAATTATCTCACTCTGTTAGAGATATTTTGATAGCTTCCCATAAATCCTCCACTCGAATGATTTATTTGAGTAAGTGGAAACGCTTCACATATTGGGCTCAAGGAAAGGACATAGATCCTTTCACTGCTTCCATCCAACTAGTCCTTGATTTTCTAGCTGAACTCTTCCATGCAGGTTCATCTCCCTCTACACCTCCCTCTACACTTAAAGTTCAATTGGCAGCTATTTCTAATTTTCATGTGGGTATTTCTGAATCTGCCCTAATGTCCCACAAGCTCTGCAAAGCCTTTTTGAAAGGAGTTTTTCTTCTCAGACCTCCTATAAGAAATCCTCCTTCTCCTTGGGACCTAAATTTAGTTCTTGCTTCTTTGATTCTTCCCCCTTTCGAACCTGCAGTCTCCTGTTCTTTAAAATTATTATCATGGAAAACTCTTTTTCTGGTAGCTATTACATCAGCTAGAAGAGTTTCAGAGCTTCAAGCACTCAGCTGTCGTCCTCCTTATCTTTTGTTTCATAAGGACAGAGTATCCTTACGAACTAACCCGTCCTTTTGCCTAAAGTGGTCTCGACGTCAAATCTAAATCAAAGCATTGATCTACCTGTCTGTTTGCCAGAATACTCCAATAGGTCTGAACAAAAATTACACTGCCTGGATGTTCACCGTCAATTGAGGTACTACTTGGATAGAGCTAAACAGTTCAGAAAATCTGATCAGCTGTTTGTCTCCTATGCGGAGAGCAGAAAGGGACTTTCAGTTTCAAAGGTATCATTATCCAGATGGCTAACATCTTTGATTTCCCTTGTATATGAAATTAGACATCAAAAGCTGCCTGATAAACCTAAGGCTCATTCCACCAGAGCTTTGGCTACTTCTTTAGCCTTCCAAGACAGACTGCCTATCGACACCATTTGTGCAGCGGCTACTTGGGCTACTCCTCACACTTTCATTTCTCATTATAAGTTGGATTTAGCTTCTAGGCATAGAGCTAACTTTGGTTCCACTGTTCTCAGGAGTCTGTTCCGTTAGGCCACCCGGGACAAGGTGCTAGGGACGCGGTCCCATCCAGCAAGAATGAAGGCGAGATAGACAACTTAACATATAGAAGTTATGTTCTTACCATAACGTTCCATGTTAGTTGTCTTCTTCTCGCCTTCTTCTTGCGTCCCACCCTCCTTCCCCCTGGCCTGGACAGACCTAGAGGAGTTGTGATTGTAACCTCTCTTTCTACCACCTCTTTCTTAGACATATGCTATTATGCATATTTCCTGGTTCAGGATGTAGGTCACCCTTCTTTCTTCCTGTTGTTAGAGGTGGACTCTGTTTTACAGTCATTCTGTTATTATTATAAGCTGGGGTTAGCTTACAAACGAGATCTGAGGTAACTCTCGCCTAGCATTGTGGGATATAAGGGGAGCCTCGAGCCGGTGGAACCAACTCTCGAGCTTTTAGAGTGGCCGAGTCGGAGCCGAGGTCGGCTCCGAACCCATCCAGCAAGAAGAAGGCGAGAAGAAGACAACTAACATGGAACGTTATGGTAAGAACATAACTTCTATATATCCAATACTGGGGACATTTTTTGGTACCCTTCTCCTGACTGATACCTTTCAACAATGAGATCTCTTTCATGCTTCGTAAGCTCTCTGCGAATCATAGCTTTTGCTGTAGCGGGCAACTAAGTAAATGTCAGGAAAATCCTACTAGGACAGCTGAACTTTATTTGGGGTTAATCAGAGTCTCTTCAATAGATGGCAGGTGTGTACCCAAGAAGACAATGCTGTAATTAAATCAAAAGGTACTTCACCAAAGTATTACTTTAAGGGTGGCACACTTATGCAACCAGCTTATTGGTTTTTTTTTTGTTTTTTTTTTATATATTTTTCCCTTAACACATTTGTTTGTTTTTCAAATGAATTGGACAGGTTATAGGTCACATTAAAGTTGGGAAAAGTTTTGAAATGATTTATTGTGGTCTCATTTTTTTATATCACCAAAAAAACGGCATTTTAACAAGGATGTGTACACTTTTTATATCCACTGTGATATATACACATATATATATATATATATATATATATATATATATATATATATATATATACACACACACACACACACACACACACACACACACACACACACACACACACACACACACACACACACACGTATATAAATTTGTTTGTGAATTTGTGCGTCTCTATTTATGTATACAGACATACCCACACTTATATGTGTGGTGTGTTGGTGGATATATACCTATATACATGCACACACTCATACACTGACAGGCAGGAGTTATTTTGACTAAGGTGATAGTAAAGCTGCTCCTAACAGCATTCGTGTCACTGACCCTTTATTGCTAGTTTTACAAGTAAGTTTTTTTTTCCCCATTTGTCATATGGCACTTGACAGAGAGTATTAAAAGTGTGACTCAAATTACAGAAATTGCAAACCCATAACCCTAACCAGCCTTGTCTGTAAGATCATGGAACGAATCATCATTAACCCTATAAATAAGGATGTATGCGAGTCCCAAACCCTTGAACAGATACAGCTTGATTTTGTCAAAAATGGGTCATGCCTGTTAAACCTGGTAGACTTCTTGAAAAATGTCACCAGAGCCATAAACGAAGGCAAATCTGTGCATACAATGTACCTTGACTTAGCATAGGCCTTTGACACGGTCCCACTTTCGGGCATCATGGATAAACTCTCCCAACTGAATATCAACCCTTATGTTGTCATGTGGGTTGCTAACTGGCTCACTGACAGATCACACTCAGTTAAAGCTGAAGACTTTAATTCAACCAGCAGACCTGTCACCAGTGGGGTTCCACAGGAGTCAGTGCTGGGCCCCCTGTTGTTTGTGGGTGGGAGGGTGGCCTAATGGTTAAGGTGTTTGCCTTACAAACATAAGGTACAGGGTTTGAATCTCACAGGGGATAATTGGCTAGGCTTAAAATGGCTCATAAGGGCAGTTAGCCTAGTACTAACCTATGAACCTATGAATATACTTCTCAGAAGTTCAGGCAAAAACAGAGGGGCTGTGTCTGACTAAGTTTGCTGATGACTGCAAATTAGGTACAATGACTGAATCCCCAAACAATGTCCGTATATTTCAAGAGGGACTTACACAAATCAGTGGTTGGTGCCAAAGCCACGGCCTCAGTCTCAGTGCTAAAAATGCATTAGCACCCACTTCGGAAAAAGCAATATCCCTGCAGACCATCATGTAATAATACCCTAGTGTAACAGCTCAGTAGTGAGAGACTTGGGAACGCAAGTTGACTGTAGCCTAAACTTTGACCACCATGTGTCTACTGTGGTAAGGAAGGCATTCTACTTTGCTCACCTCATTATCACAAGAGCGAAACAAGTCATAACTCGTCTGTACTCGAACCTTTTCAGGCCAATCACTGAGTACAAGGGTCCCTTTGGTATGTACCTTACCAGGCACCTGCAGCAACTTGAGAGACCTCAGAGGTTTCTAACCAAGAAAATTAAAGGGTCTCTAGCACATGTCATACCTTGACAGATTGAAGTCACCATCACTGTACTCAGTAGCATACGGACTACTTAGAGAAGACTTGTGCCTGTCCTACAGAGCAATCTCAGATCCAAACCTAATGGAAATGCTGCACATCCACAAGTCAAATGGGATAAGGGTCACTTGCACCAGGGACATTAACCTGAGCTGCAACATAATAAGGGTCTGCTGGAGAGACAGATATGTCTCTCAAAGGTTGCCACTCCTCTGGAATAGACTGCCAATTCACATCATACACAGCCACTCTATGACCCTGTTTATGTGTAGCCTGGATGACTGGATGGGAAACCACAAATTCCTTGCTGGGGATTTCACCTGTGACCCTCCTAGATATGGCAGTCATTGCTAATTAAGATCTTGAGTTTAGGCTAGATCATTTACATTTGATTTCTCTAGAATTATATTGGGTACACATGGCTAGGCTTATAAAGACCTATGGGTCAGTAGCTTAGTAACCACTTATCAAGTAATGAGTATTCCTGGTTTCAGTTACCTAAATTTTTAGAGATCTTTAATCATACTTGTGTGCTGGCACACTCTCAGACTGCACTGCATTTTTTGTCAGGCTAACTGTTGCCATGTCTCTAAGAATTTGGTGGGGAGAGGTACTTAGGAGGAAGCAAGCTCAGCAGCAGGTGGCTAAGAGTAATTACATGTAGACATTAGTGGGAGGGGTACATAGGAGGGATACAAGCTCAGCAGCAGGTGGCTAAGAGTAATTATATGTAGACATTTGTGGGGGGGGTACATAGGAGTGTACAAGCTCAGAAGCAGGTGGCCAAGAGTAATTACATGTAGACATTAGTGGGGGGGTACATAGGAGGGTATAAGCTCAGCAGCAAGTGACCAAGAGTAATTACATGCAGACATTATTGTGCCATTACAAAGTTAGAATTCTTCCTGGATATACAAACAGAAGGCAAACAAGGTACTCCCAACTCTCAGGCAACATGTGTATAGTTCAGGCAGGGAGCAATCAGCAAAAAAGGGTGAGGTGAAGAATAATTGGACACACTGCTTTCACAGTGGGCTTCATTCAAGACAGTGGCACCAGTACCAGTGTGGGTGCAAATTCATTGACAGTATATGTGGACATATAAGAATAACAGATAAAAAACACCCTCAGCATAGGTCATTTGGTGGCTTACAAAAGGGCACTGCAGCAGTTTAGAGACAATATGAAGATGTGTGGTTGTCCAGTTTTATGGCTCATAGCAGTGAAACAATGGAGGGCACACACCCTGCTACTGTTAGAGGCTGATTAAAACAAGTTGAAGGCAGCATTACACATGGCAAGCTATCAGCTGGTTTCAGAAAGGCATGGGGAGGTAGTGCAAGCCTTATGGGACAGGCACCAAAATGTATGTTGTCAGTAATCCAAGTTGTTTTTCATAGCATGTTGTTAATCACCCCCATGTGGAGCATTTAGCTGGTGAAAATAAGCATATTATAAGGATAAATAGGAGCATCCTCTGACTGATCAGGAGGTGAAGAACCAGTGGCTGTCTCCAGTCTCAGAGGCCACAGAATGGAATGTAGTACAATGCCTACAACATTACCAAACACTGTGCCTACAACACAGAAGCCCACTCACACAGTTTCATCATAGACTGGTACTTAAAGAGGAGCAGTTTTCTGCCATGGGCAGGGTACACTGCTTACCCAGCTTTCAAGTGAGTGTTATATTGTAGAAAACAGTTGTGTGATGAACCTTGGACCTCACATATATACCACATGCTCAGTTATATTCCACGTTCATTTAGCATACTGGCAGCTTCTCATGTGTAGTGGGCAAGGACATCAAGAAATTTGGAAGATGGAAGTACAATACTTATGAAACATAGCTGAAAAATAACCTCTTCTGTCACTCCTAACATTCTTGTCTTATGTAAAAAAAATGGGGTGTAACCTCTAAGACATACATTACACCGTCTAACATTACCTTTTGTTGACTGCAGCTTCCTGCATGTTTGATCACCTAGTACCTTGCTGGTGCTCTTCCATGTGAATAGAAACCTGTTTTATACATCACCTTCTGGAACTATTACCTGTAATTTATTGTGGTACTAAAAGTATAAAATGTAAAATTTGTGTTAAAGGCCAAATTATAATATTTACACTGAGGCCGGACAGTTTGCTGAGCTGTACATCCATCCATAATCCTTACCGTTGCATACTATTCATGGTGATACTTATATCAAGGGTTCAACTGGCATTTTTAATATGTGCAGTTTTTGCTACATATGGCATTCTTCAGCAGGCAGAGTGCTGTCCGTCAATAGGCCATTCAACCCTGCTTGACCTCTTACAGCTATGTAAAACACACTCCACCATGAACACCCATAACAAAGATGGTAATCTTTTATAGACACAGAATAGACCATGTCTGGCACAACAGATTTCTATCCCAAGCAATACTACACATTGTCTATATTCAGTAATATTCTGGATGACTAGCTGGGACTTCATAAATCCTCTATGGGGTATAAAGCATGGCGCTTCTTGACCATGGAGCTCAACTCATTTGACAGTGCTCAGGCTTAGCTGGCTATGCTTCTCAATGGTCTTTTAAACTACATGCCTAGAACTTACCTATGAACTTATCAACCTAATATATAATTACCAAGCATCTTACAAATGTCCATGCTGCATTATATATGCAGAAAAAATTCATTTTGCTGATGAATGTATTTCTATAATCCATCTCATTTGAATGTCATTACTGTATAGTTTAACTTTATACACTGTACTATTTTTTCCTTTCAGAATACCCCCTGCTGTGTTTTTGTCCTGTAAGAGTAACAACTATATACACACATAACAAGGTACCTGTAAACAAACAGTTAATTCTTTATGTTAATAAGTAATGAAAACAACAAATAAATGTGCGCTGTACTCCCCAAGGTACTGTGAATTAAATTTAACCTCTGTTTCAAATCATTTAATTCATTCCCCTTATTTCTTTATTCAGCTGTTTAACTGTGTTTACTTATTAATTTCAGTTTGATAATCATATAAGTGGGAGGTGGACAGACCCTTTTGAATCACAACCTCAGCTCCATGGTGCAAAACACTAACATATGTATATTATAGATGTCTTGCATTGTTCTGATTCATCAGCATATTCTTTCTTTGCAACAAAATGTCACACTTCCTCCTATTTGAAATTTACATTGTTTGACTGTAAACCTGTTAAATTTTATCTGTCTATGCCTAGAGATGATAGCTATGTAACAGTCAATTAAATAAAACTATAACTTCACATGGTGACATGGAACTTGTGTGTCTGCTTGCTTGTTTATTTATTTTGTAAATAAATAAAACTACAATGCCACATGGAGTACATGTGTCTGTTTACTTATTTATATATGTATAAAGTTATCCTGGCTAGTTCTAATATGAAACAAAAAGGTCTGTCTAGTGTATAGGAATATACATGCAATAAAAGCCATTCATTTCTTGTGATTTCATGACATTTCAGTTATAACTGAAGGCATACATCTCAACCTTATAGTGCAGAGAGAGAAGCCTTGACAGAAACATTTAATTGGCAAAAGTAGTTACCAAAGTCCAAGATAAAAGAGTAAAAGAGCAGACGACAGTAACTTTACTCAAAAGTGTTACATGACCGTAATAAGGTACAAGCAGAAGACAGAGTCTATATGACTCGAAGATGACTAGTTACTCCCCAGGAAATACCCTCTACCACTTAGCCCCCACTGTTACTAAAGCAGGGGTCCTCACTGCGCCCTCCAGAGCTAAACAGACTACAGCAATGAGCCCTGATAACATCAAGGGATGCCTCCTACTTAGTTTGAAAATTGACCTTTCAGGATACAACCTCCAGCCAGGCTTCGTCTCTTGGAAATGCAGGACTGCAACGGTCATCCCTCTACATGAAGGTGGACCATCAACAGACCCAGTAAACTACAAACCCATAATGTACAAGGCCATGGAAAAATGTTATAATGGTTCTAATAAATACATAGGAAATCTTCAAACACTGGACCCATCCTAGTTTGGGTTTGTCAAGGGTAGGTCACACCTACAACCCAGTGGTCTACCTTGAGAAGACCACTTGAGCTATGGATGATGGGCAAAAAAGTGGCCCTCTTGTTGACTGATAGTGAACTTGTAGACAAATTAGGGGATAAACCAACCCTAATTTTTAAAAGGTGCAGAAACATGAAAGCCATACTGGAGGGGCATGGACGCAAGGTATATAAGACCCCAGGTATGTTTAAATGCGATTCATGTAATTTTTGTAAACACATGGCTTTAGGAACTTCATTTGTAGGGACTTATATGTTCGATGGAAGGTTTAACTGTAATTCAAAATCTGTGGTGTATTTGGCCCAGTGCAAAAACTGTACGAACACATATACAGTGTAAAGAAAGGAAAATTAGAGAACACCCTGGTGAGGCATTGAACTAGGTTCCATAATCACAATTTTCTGTTTAGGTCTATTGAACAACTGGTACCTGATATTGGGGGGGGGGGGGCTATCAGTTATTATTGGGAAAATATGAGTTACTGTGGCAGCTTCGTTTAGATTCAAGTAGACCACCAGGTTTAAAATGAAGTGACATCGATTACATGTATTTTAAAATTAAGAAGCTTAACTAGTTAGGTTTAGTTTTAGGGATTGCTTGCATAAGGAATGTAAGTAATTGTTAATAGCAGGATGAAAAAAGAAAATGAAAAAACATATACATTTACTCATATTTTAGATGTAATATATGTATGATTTTTATGTTATTTTAGAACTTGTATTAGATGTGTATTTTTATATGTTATGTAGAATATTGTAATCCATGTTGAACAAAGTATTTATGTAGGATATTTTAACATTTATACATGGTAAATCATGTTTTGCACAATGGAGGGTTAGGCAGGGTTTGTTGTGTTGTCATTGGTTAGAATTAACTAATGAAGGGGTGTTTACTATATAAGAGGTGTTTTTTAAGGTACTGCGGTAGCGTTGTCACCTCACAGAAAGACATTGTCCTGTTCGATTCTCAGCTAGAGCGTCTTCTGTGTGGAGACATGCGTGAATGGACGTACCTTCGTTGAAGGTTGTGCGTCAGAGCTGGCAACTCAGCATGTAAAAATCTACTGCCAATCATTAGCGGATCGGAGTTCCACTGTGACGACCCCTAACCGGGAAAAGCCGAAAGACACTACAACAACTATTAAAAAGTCGGCGTAGCATTGCACGCCTATGAACTATTCGAACTACAGATGTTCAAAAAGTTCATATGTGTGCCGGCCACGTAATCGAACGGAATATTTGCGATTGGTCTGTGCATTCGCAAATATAAAATTTGATTATGTACAGGGATCGCGGTACAGTGCGCAAAGGGAAATACATCCCTTTCCTCACTGTAGTGCGATCTTGGAGTTGGAATATATAGTTAGAGGGGTGTGGGGGGTGCAGGGGGCTTGCCCCCCCCCGCAGAAACGGGATGGTAGGTTTCCTAGTGAGGGAGTTATGGGAAGGGTGGGATTGCTGTTAAGTGCCGAAAATGTTGTGTTCGACATTTTCAGCATTAACAGCTGTTTTTCGACATTAGGGCCATTAGGTGATGTGTACTTTTGGTGAAACACTTCGCTCATAAGTACCTGTTTTTTTTTTAAATTTTGAGATTTTAATAGTAAACCGTTTTTTAAAATGGGTACTTGCCTGATGAAGTCTGGCTATTAACCTGGATGAAAAGTGCTTTACCTTTATTCTGGTTTATTTTTTATCGTATTAAAACCTGTAGTGTGCAGTTTTCGTTCCTTTGGTGGTTTTCTTAGTCTATATAAATCTATACATTATATATATATATATATATATATATATATATATATATATATATATATACATATATATATATCACACACACACACACACACACACACAAGGGTTTACTTTGGTAGACTGAATTTACACTTACCTGAACTACTGATGACAAAAATGGACTTTCAATAAACCAAACCAGAAGATTACCAATTTTTTTTTTTTTAGAGAGAATGGAAACACTTGGCCAACATGGGGAAATTTGCCTTGTTCCCCCCTGTAGTACGATGCCAGAGTTGGCATATTTATAGTTAGGAGGGTGTGGGGAGAGGCCACCATTGGAGGTGTTTGGGGCCTAGCCCCCACCTGAGTGGGTTTTACATTTTTCAGTGTGTTATTTTGTTAAATATTGCCCAAGTGTCTTTTTTCCCTGTAAAAAATCTTTGGTAATGTGATGGTTCAGTTTATTGCAATTTCAGTGCTGTAGTGTCGAAAATCTGCAGTTCAGGTAAGTGTAAATTCAATCTACCAAAGTACATCCAAATTATATATATATATATATATATATATATATATATATATATATATATATATATATATATATATACTGATTTTTACCTGTCTGTGCTTTATCTTCTCCCTGAACTCTGGTCTCTACTTAACCTTCTTTTTCTCACTATATACCTCTCTCACCTTACTTACCTGCATTTTTGATTGCCTCCTTTCCCATCTCTCCTTCAGCTGTTTCTTCCCGCTCCGTTTGCCCTGCAGGCTCGCTCCGCTCCCCTCCCTACCCCCAATTCCCACCCACCCTCAGGGGTCCTACTCTTATACCTCTCTGAACACACCCCCTACTTCTTTCTTCCAATATCTTAGCCTGCTTTATCCCGCTCCTCTGTTAACCACACCCCTTACCACCTCCTCCCCTCATACCTCATTCCTTCCAAAATCCCTCCCTTATATCTGACCTCACAGCTCTATACTTGTCATCTACTTCATTTTTATTTTTTATTTTTCTCTTACACTACCCTTTTACACCCTCTTACTACCTCTTATTGGCCGTCTTTCTCTCCTCCCTCTCCTATTAGGCTTTATATCATTTCTCCTATCTTAGCCACTTCTAGTACCTTCCTTAACTCCTACTATAATACTCTCTAACTATGCCTCCCAACTTCCCTACTATGCCCACACTTACAATTCCACTCCTTACCATCCTGTTCTCTGCATACCTTCTTACCTTCTTTGAAAACCCTCTTTCTGCCCACTCCATCTACCCCAATAAACACACATCAACCCTTACAAATACTTCTCCCATTTTACACTCCAACATTACCTTTAACCCCAACTATCTCTTACCTAAATACCACAGACTCTCCCACCTTAACTATGTATATCCTACCAATAAGAAACTAATACTTCAAATCTTTCTAAAGAACCATTTAATAACTAAACCTAATCTTCTTACATTACAAAATGGAGACATCCACCCTAATCCTGGGCCAGCTTATCCCTCTCCCAAAACTAATTCACCTAAAATCTATGACTCCCTCCTTATTGGACACCTAAACATTCATAGTATAAATAACAAAATAGCTCAATTACATGCCCTCCTTGATATTCATTCATTTGACATTCTGTGCCTCTCAGAGACCTGGCTCAAACCAGAAACAAAAGACACTGAGATCACACCCCAAGGATATAGCATAATAAGACTTGACCGACCAAAACGTAAAGGTGGTGGAGTAGCAATTCTTTTTAAGAATCAGCTTAATATCTCTACTCTTCCAGCCTATCCTACCCCAGATTGCAAAGTAGAAGCCATCATAACAAAACTCCAAATAAACACCAAGAAATCCCTTTACATTATCTGCATCTACTTACCACCAGGAAACAATATACCCATACTAGAACCCTTTCTCAGCTGGGTATCTACTACTTAGCCCAAGAAACTATAATTCTAGGTGACATCAATGTTGACTGGAACACTATCAATGCAGATAATCCTTCCTCTCATATGAACCTATATGGTTTCACCCAGACTATTACTTCAACCACTAGAATCAACAAGCCTAACAATAAAGAGAGTATTTTAGACTGGATACTCATAAACAAAATCAAACACGCCTACAAAGCAGGAACCCTGCCTGATGATATAAGTGATCATGCTTTAACCTTTATTACTAGAGAAAGAACTGATTTCCCAAACCCCCCTAACCTTCTACAAATACGCTCTACTAAAAATTTTAATATAGACCTATTTCAAAATGAACTCAGCAAATGCAACTGGAGCCCCCTGAAATCTCTTTCCCTTGAAAATGCAGTATCATACTTTAATACCACTTTTTTATCCATTCTCAACAAACATGCTCCTGAACGCACCATCAGAATGAAACCCAATATTGCCCCATGGCTCTCTAAAGAAACTAAAAGCTAATTCTCTCCAGAAATAAAGTCTGGGCCAAATGGAGAAACCATAGAAATTCCCTTGACCTTCTTCATTTCTGCCAACTTAGAAACTCGACTAAAAAAGCAATAATTACTGACAAAAAAACCTACTACTGCAAACTTCAACAAACTCATCATAACAACCCCAAACAGTTTTGGTCATCTATAAATAGACTCCTCTCCCCAGGAACATCCAAAACTCCCACCCCTCTCAATGCCGACCCAGATACTCCCCACCTCACTGCAAATGCTTTCAACTCTTTTTTTACTGACACTTTTCTATCACTAGCTAAACAACTTAGCACTAATAACTCCAGCCCACCTATAAACCAAAGACACCCTTCAAATAACTTTAAAATACAACCTATTCCTACATCTTTCATCTCTAGACTTATCCACAAACTGAAGCCTTGTACCCCTTCTGCTGACAAGCTCCCTTCACTTTTTCTCCAAAAAGCTGCCAAAAAATTGCATATCCAGTATCTATACTTATAAACAGGACAATCCAAGAGGGAACCATCCCAGACATCTGGAAAATATCCCATATTATCCCTTTACATAAAGGTGGAAACTCCATTGAGTACTCAAACTATAGACCAATTGCCCTCCTTTCTCCCTTAGCAAAAATAATGGAAAAATGTATTCACCAACAACTTTTACAGCATCTCTCTCAAAACAACATAATAGCAAACTGTCAACACGGTTTCAGACCACATCACAGTACTACCACTGCTCTCCTATCATTTGTAGATACTATCAACAGGAACCGCAACAACAACCTTCTCTCTTCTGCTCTCTTCATTGACCTCTCTAAAGCTTTCGATATGGTCAACCACTCCATTTTAATTAACACTCTTACATCCCTCTCCTTTGATAATCTTGCCATTAACTGGTTTACATCCTACCTTGGCAATAGACAGCAAGCAGTGCATTGGGAAAACCAAATTTCCTCACTCACACCCGTTTCCATCGGTGTACCTCAGGGCTCCATTCTAGGACCTCTTCTCCCTGTTCATCAATGATCTTCACTTAGCAATCCCTCAATCTACCTGCATTCAATATGCAGATGACTCCACCCTTATCTGCTCTGCTTCATCTCCTAATGAACTTTCATCTATTACTCAAAATGTCTTCAACACTGTAGAAACTTGGTTCACCAGACGCAACCTCCTCCTCAATGCCAAAAAAACTAAACTTCTCCTTTTCTCTCCTAGCACTAGGTCCACCCCCTTGGACTTCACCATCTCCTCAAATAATGCCACTCTCATTGCTCCTGATCCAACAACAAAATTATTAGGAATAACAATTGATAACAACCTCTCCTTTAACCAGCATATCAACAACACCATTAAAACAGTCAATAGAAAAATAGGAAGCCTATATAGAATTAAACCTTTCCTAACATCATCATCCAGAGCCAAGATTGCCCACTCCCATCTTTTGTCAACTCTTCTTTATGCCTCACCAATTTTTACTAACCTTAAGAAAACCAACCTTAACAAACTGGCTACTTGCTACAACAACATTGCCCGTTTTGCCACTAGTAACCCTTTTAGAATTCATCACTGTATTAACCTGAAACTTCTAGGCTGGCTTGAACTACAAAACCTTCTGTTAATCCCTCAACTCACTATTGCCCATATAATCTTATACCAACCAAACAAAACCCCTATTCTTTCTAAACTTTTAATCCCTTATAACAACCTAAACTCCCTTCGCTCATCCAGTAAACTTATGGCTACTATAACAAAGACTTATAATTCTGCCGGTGACTCTCTATTCAATAATACTGTAGGAAGGAAGTGGAATCTGCTTCCTAGCGACATAACACTTACCACATCTCTGCCTCTCTTTAAACACAAAATCAAAGATTACTTCCAAAGCCACTGGCTCTGTTCCTGTTCAAAACCTGACTAATCCTTTACCTCCTCTGCGCTTTCCTACTACTCTGCACTTTCCTACTACTTTACTTTCCCTCTCTCTTTACTGTATCTGCTTCAGTCTACCTCCTTTTAGAGTATTTTGTTTCTTCTTTCCTCTATGCTAATCTCTCTCAACTTTCCCTTCTCTTTTCTTAAACTGCTTCCCTTCCTCCTCTCCTATTTTAGTGCTTCTCTTTCTCCTTCTGTTACTAAGATTAGTTCTATATAATATTATTAATCAATTTTGCTCTCTGTTTTGTGCCTTGTTCTTGATGTTATTTCAGCTAATTAATGTTATTTTTAGAAATGTGATCCTCTTTTTGTATATATCTGTTATTGGGTACTATATTTTTTTATTTGTCTTTTCATCTATGATGATTTGTCCATTTGCTTGTCTATTGTAACGTTTTTTGTTAAAATTTATGTGGAGCTTTTCTCCCCGGGCCTCTACTGAAAATGGAAATGTATCCAGCTAGACTAGCCCGGTCAACAAATAAATATATATATATATATATATATATATATATATATATATATATATATATATATATATATGGGTCTATATGACTTGGTCGACAGTTCATATGGTCGACTGTTTATTTAGTCGACAGTTCATTTGATCGACAAGCATTTTAGGTGGCGCCCCACCTAATGTGGGCTGTGTCCCCCACACCCCCCCAACTATATACATCAACTCCAGGGTCGCACAACATTGGTGAAGGGGGCAAATGCTTGTCGATCAAATGAACTGTCGAACAAATAAACAGTCGACCATATGAACTGTCGACCAAGTCATATAGACCCATATATATATATATATATATATATATATATATATATATATATATATATATATATATATATAAAACAAAGCAAAAAATACCACCCAGTGATGCTCCAAGGAATATACACAAAACCCAGTAAAAGTAATGTCGGAAGGAGAGCAAGTTCGTAAATAAAGATAAATCCAAGTAAAGTTCCAAAATTTATTCGAATAAAAACATGAGCGCTTTCGCGGACTACAATTTCGCTTCTTCAGACGTAGTATAACCATTACAGCCAAAGTTCTTTTATATTAAAACTGCTCATTAACATAATAAATTAAGTGTTTAATTAATTAATCACATGATCATGATTTTAAAGTAATGGGGCAATAGTACATACAAAATAGTGTATATATACCAACTATATAGCTACACTAAGTACTCTTAAATAATAAATATAAATTGTGACATGAATAAATAAATTAATAAAATATAATTACAGCTGCAACTATACAAGCTCAGTTACATTATTAAAATTCAAACTAAATCAAAATCTAATATGCTAAAAATTATACAAAAGATATCTATACAAAAAGTTAATCTAAGAGTTCTGGCTTTGAGTACTGGCTTTAGGGGAACACTATCATTAAGTCCTCTACCTCTATGTGCTGCCAGTCTCAAAATCCATTTTATTTCTGCCCGCTCAGTATCATTTACTATGTCACCCAGCCTAACATTAGTAGGTTGAACATGCAATACTTGAAAATAAAAAGTGTGCTCTTCGCTAAATTGAAGGGTATGCTTTGCTATAGCACTATAATCTTGGTGCCTCATAAGGCAGTACATGTGATCTCTTATCCTTTCCTTCAGGGATCTATTCGTTTTGCCTACATAAAATTATAGCATAAGGAGCAGTGGGTGACATACACAACATTCCTGGTGTTGCATGTACTATTATTCCTAAGTTCCCAAAGACGACCTGTGTCAGGGTGTTTAAAGAAGCATGATTCATCTATAAATTTACATTGTGTGCAATTACCACATTTCTTAGTACCCATATAAATATTAATATTATCCAGTGCTACAAATCTATTTGAATCACGGTAGCATAAATGCTGTTTCAGACTTTTCATATACTTATAAGTGAAAGTAGGAAAATTTCCTACTAACTCTTTAGTTCTCTCATCCACTAAAAGAATATTCCAATTATCAGCTATCGCGCCTTTTATCATATGAATATTATTACAATATGGAAGTATTATAGATTCCTTCCTTCCAAAAACATCAGTGCCTTTGTTTGGTTTTATACCTCCAGAGGAATAATAGGGCCTAGCTCTAGTAGCCCTTAATTTACTCACTTGAGTGTAAGTATTGTCTATCTCTTGTTCATTATATCCCCTGGATAAAAGTCCTACTTTAAAATCATGATCATGTGATTAATTAATTAAACACTTAATTTATTATGTTAATGAGCAGTTTTAAGAAGCGGAATTGTAGTCCGCGAAAGCACTCACGTTTTTATTCGAATAAATTTTGGAACTTTACTTGGATTTAGCTTTATTTACGAACTTGCTCTCCTTCCGACATTACTTTTACTGGGTTTTGTGTGTGTGTGTGTGTGTATTTATATATATATATATATATATATATATATATATATATATATATATATATATATATATATATATATATATATATATATATATATATATATATATATATATATATATGTATATATATTTTTTTTATGGGTCTACTGAATATGGTCAAAGTTTCACTACTTCAAACTCACTTCACCAAGTCCACTTGTTCGAACATTGACCGGCAGTCACACTACAGCGCAGAATGGGAAATATTCCCTTTTCCACCACTTTAGTGCGATCTCGGAGTTAGTATATTTAAGTAGGGTGGTGGTGTGGGGGGTTACAGGAGGGCTTGCCCCCCCCCCTGCAAAAGCATGTTTTACCTTTTTTTTTTATATTAGACTTCAGCGAAAGTGCACTTTCAGTGAGGTGCACTTTTGCTGAAGTGTAGTTTGCTGCTTCATTTTGAAAAAGTGTTCTTTTAAGCATACACACACATATACACACACACACGTAAACCACAGAATAAAATGGCAGACAAACTATTCAGTAAAAACTGCAAGAAAAAAATCAGTCAATCCAGAGTTTTCACTGTGTGATACTTAAAACACTACATATATATATCTATAGCTAGATAGATAGATAACTATATATAGATAGACAGAAAGATAAATATAGTACAGTTGTGTAAAATTCTGTCTTAATGGTAGATATCCTTGCCTTCACTGATGCATTAATCATAACCATATGGGGATACCCTGCACCCTGCCACAGAAGCCCAATGTCTGGCCAGTCTTCCAAAGACTCCTGAATTTTAAAAGGTATGCTAAACATCACCATATGCTTCTTACATAATGTAGGACATAAAGCTGATGTTCAGGCCTACCAAAAATGGAACAAATTACCCCAGGCAAAATGCCATTATAAGGAACCCAAGAGGTAACGTGTACATCAAGGAAGGTAAAGAACTAGGGGGATGGAGCGAATATTGCATCATTGAAGGCAAGGACATCTACTGTTATGGTCAGATTTTACACAACTGTGCTATGTCATTGGC
>NC_056735.1:1903911248-1903946358 GCF_019279795.1 Protopterus annectens
TCAGTACTAAAGTAAAAAATTGTTATTTTGCTTGTGGGAAAAAAAGCATATAAGTGGTTACCTGAGAATTGGTCCGGCAGTTGTTTTTTGGGTTATCTGGTTCCAGCAATAAGACATACTGCAGAATTGCCTCTGGGTAAGATACGGAATGTGAGAGATATAGCTCAAAAAACTGGAAACTCAGTCAAAAAACCTGCTAATCCAGTGGGTAAAATCGAAGCTGATTGAAAAGATCATTCATCCGTAAAAAATAAAGAGAAATTGACTCATATGGACTTGAGTGACAGTGTTATATCCTGGGCTGGAATAATCCCAGCCTATGGAGCAGTCAAATCGATCTGAGAATTGAGAAAATTGTCGAAACTTCTCGAAGTAATGAGTAATGCGACTTTTTCTGCTCTCGAACTTGTGACTGATAAACTGAATGCAATGAGAACCGTTGTATTACAGAACCGAATGGCTCTTGACTTCACCCTAGCGGCGAGAGGTGGTACGTGCGCGCTTATCAAAAAAGAATGCTGTGCGTATATCCCAGACAATGAGCATGAAATCAATGACCACCTAGAGGTAATTCAGCAAGTATCAGCAATGGTGGAACCAGGCCCAAACCCACTGACGAACTTTTTCCAAAATCTTTTTGGGGGGTGGGGTTCAATCCTAATGAATATTTTGATAGCTATTTGTGTAGTTTTGCTCATATTGGGAGCATGTGTTTGTTATGGATACCTTGTGTGAAAAGATTAGTTAGAGATTTTGTTGATGTATCTGTAACTGAGACTATGTATCAAGACCTGGAGTTGAACCTGTTGATACTAAATGAAATTCTTTCTAAAATATAAAACAAATGACTTGCCTGGTTGAAAGTTCCAGAGAGGAAGAGACTAGGGAATGAAATAATATTGTTTATGTTTCTGAATAGAATAAAAAGTATTAATAGGAGGGAGAATGTTAGAAAAATATGTACTTAAACATATATAGAACTGTTAGAAGAATATGTACTTAAACATATACAGAATGTTAGAAAAATATGTACTTAGACATATATAAACTGTTAGAAGAATATGTACTTAAACATATATGTAGTGCAGAGTTTAGAAATAGTATAATATGTAATGCATTTGATTCTATTTAACAATATGGCAGTAGAAATGATCTTGCATGTAATTGCTTGAAATTCAGCTGCAGTGTGGTTAACCTCTGACCCTGGCAGTAGCCAGCTCAGCAAGCTTATGTCTTTCAGTAACTATAATCTGCTGGGTCAGAGAGAAATAAATATGTATGCATGTATATCTTTCTTCCTTCCACCGAGAAGGATGGCCTTGTGAACACTATCAGAGATAGTGTACAGCTGCTAACCAGAGAGACAAAGGAACGTATTAAGAAAAGAACCGACCATTGTGCAAACTAATCTAAGAACCTTGAAGAAAGCTACATCTACAAGAAGACATTGTAAATGGACCAGGTGCCTCGCAAGGCTGTGTTATTCTCATGGGAAAGTTTTAAAAACATTACCTAAGCATCTTCTTATGAATGAAGTATTATGGACTATATTGATGTAAATGCCCTGTGACTGACCACGTCAGTAAGGTGGGCAAAAGCTGATTGCAAATGGTATATAATTGAGGGTATTTCCTGTATAGAGCCAGTCAAAACTCTATACTTGTTTTTGTATAGTTTTTTGCCTCCTAATGTACATTAGTAAAGCAATATTGTTTAAACCTGAGCATCCTGTGTTATTGACTGTCATTTTAAAAAGCCTAATGATTTTTACAGTCTGATTTTAACAATTTATTTGACAGCACCCCAGCCAAGAAGCTATCCAGGCAAACCTCTTGCTATGAGGCGACAAATCTATCCACTGTGCCACTCTGCTGCCTAATCTGTATCATATCTTCTATGACCTCATCCGAGCCTGCTGTTTTCCCTGATTTCATTTTCCTTAGAGCTATTCTTACTTCTTCCATGGTGGGCTCCTGCTCATTGTAGGCTGTATCTGGGGAAGTACAGCTTCTGTGCAGTTTTCTTCATTAGAAGTTGCTCAAAGTACACCTTCCATCTGCCTTTGATGTCCTGTGGACTGGTGAGCAGATTGGTGTTGTCATCCCTTATGAAGGGTGGCTGACTGTCTTCTTTATCTTTCTTTATTTGCCTTGCAACCTGATATACTTTCTTTGTAACTGATGCCTTATTCTTTGCTATTTCATCTCCTTTTTATTTAGCCTTCTTATTAGCCAACTATTCCCTCCTAGTCTTGTCTATATTTTCTTTCTCCCATTTTTCCCTGCACTACTCTTTTGTTTTGATGACTTCCTGCACTTCCACATTTTTCCACCAGCTTTCCTTATCTGCCTTATTTCCATGCCAGGCTTGGCTGCATATATGTTCTGTAGTCCTCACAAGTGCTGTTTTGAGGTGCTTCCAATCTTCATCAACTCCACTTATTTCCTTTTCTTGATGTGCTGGAGCTCTTAGCAATTCCTAGAACTGGTGTACTTTCTCTCCAGTCAACTTCTAGGTTTTCAGCCTTGTCTCTGTTGACCTTGGAAGTCTTCTATGACTGCTGATTGTGGCAACCAGTGTTTTTTACTGTGGGCTGACTGTTTCTCTGGGGATGACTTTACAATCACTAATTCTACCCCATTGTCCTTTCCTTACTTGGAGGAAGTCTACCAGAGTTGCACATTAGACATTCTTGCATACAATCTTGTGACAGTATCTCTTTTTGAACCATGTGTTAGCAACTCAGGTCATTTCCCAGACAGATGTCTAGAGTGGCATCTCCTTCTTTATTCCTATTGCCCCACCCATGTCGACCCAGGCAGTCCTCCTATCCTATTCTGTCCATCCTGATATGTGCATTCAGGCCAGCCATTATCAACAGCAGTTGCCATTCTCTTGCTTTATATAGTAAGAAATATATCCTATATTTCTATGTCTGTTATATAATTATATAATGTGTGAGTGTGTGTGTGCATGGCAGTGTTTCTATATTTATCTCTTTCTTTCTTTCTGTGTGCGTGTGTGTGTATATGTGTGTGTGTGTGTGTATATATATATATATATATATATATATATATATATATATATATATATATATATATATATATATATATATATATATATATATATATATATATATATATATATATATATACACACACACACACACACACACACACACACACACACACACACACACACACACACACACTAGTGTGACTGTATTATAGGGTTAGGGGATAGATTGGGTAAGAGAATTGATTAAGAGTGTGTGATTGTGAGTGTTTACAATTAGGTTAGGGGATAAAGTGTGTGTGTGTGTGTGTGTGTGTGTGTGTGTGTGTGTGTGTGTGTGTGTGTGTGTGTGTGTGTGTGTGTGTGAGTGTGTGTGCCCACGTGCAAATGTGTGATGGAGTCCCAACTGTCTTCTATAGTGGTAATGTTATGGAAACAGCTTTCTTTTGTTTAATCTGCTGGTTAGAGTTAGGGGCAGGGTTATCATGTGTTATTACTGTAGCGCAAGGAGGCTTTGCTGGTTACAATGGATCTATTAATCCAAAACCTCTTATACATCCATAAACCAAATAGCCCAGCTAATACTAGGACCATAGATGTAAATCCACTATACAAAATACTGTCAAGTGAGTTGAGCTCCATGGTCAAGAAGCACCATGCTTTATACCCCATAGAGGATTTATGAAGTCCCAGCTAGTCATCCAGAATATTACTGAATATAGACAATGTGTAGTATTGCTTGGGATAGAAATCTGTCATGCCAGACATGGTCTATTCGGTGTCTGTAAAAGTTTACCATCTTTGTTATGGGTGTTCATGGTGGTGTGTGTTTTACATAGCTGTAAGACGTCAAGCAGGGTGGAATGGCCATGTACCCTATTGACAGACAGCACTCTGCCTGCTGAAGAATGGCATACATAGCAAAAACTGCACATATTAAAAATGGCAGTTGAACCCTTGATATAAGTATCACCATGAATAGTATGCAACGGTAAGGATTATGGACGATGTACAGCTCAGCAAACTGTCTGTCCTCCGTGTAAATATTATAATTTGGGCTTTAACACAAATTTTACATTTTATACTTTTAGTACCACAATAAATTGCAGGTAATGTTAGCATGTTCCAGAAGGTGATGTATAAAACCGGTTTCTATTCACATGGAAGAGCACCAGCAAGGTACCAGGTGATCAGACATGCAGGAAGCTGCAGTCAACAAAAGGTAATGTTAGATGGTGTAATGTATGTCTTAGAGGTTACACCCCGTTTTTTTTTTGCATAAGACAACAATGTTAGGAGTGGTAGAAGATGTTATTTTTCAGCTATGTTTCATAAGTGTTGTACTTCCATCTTCCAAATTTCTTGATGTTCTCCCATGATGTCCTTGCCCACTGCACATGAGAGGCTGCCAGTATGCTAAATGAACGTGGAATATAACTGAGCATGTGGTATATATTTCAGGTACAAGGTTCATAACACAACTGTTTTCTGGAATATAGTACTCACTTGAAAGCTGGGTAAGCAGCGTACCCTGCTCATGGCAGAAAACTGCTCCTCCTTAAGTACCAGTCTATGATGAAACTGTGTGAGTGGGCTTCTGTGTTGTAGGC
Organism: Protopterus annectens; assembly: GCF_019279795.1. NCBI lineage: Eukaryota > Metazoa > Chordata > Ceratodontiformes > Protopteridae > Protopterus > Protopterus annectens. The sequence continues at coordinate 1,903,915,874 of NC_056735.1, forward strand.
ACAGTGTTTAGTAATGTTGTAGGCATTGTACTACATTCCATTCTGTGGCCCCTGAGACTAGAGACAGCCACTGGTTCTTCACCTCTTGATCAGTCAGAGGATGCTCCTATTTATCCTTATAATATTCTTATTTTCACCAGCTAAATGCTCCACATAGGGGTGAAAAACAACATGCTATGAAAAACAACTTGTATTACTGACAACATACATTTTGGAGCCTGTCCCATAAGGCTTGCTCCTCCCCATGCCTTTCTGAAACCAGCTGATAGCTTGGCTGATAGCTTGGCATGTGTAATGCTGCCTTCAACTTGTTTTAATCAGCCTCTAACAGTAGCAGGGTGTGTGCCCTCCATTGTTTCACTGCTGCAAGCCATAAAACTGGGCAACCATGCATCTTCATATTGTCTCTAAACTGCTGCAGTGCCCTTTTGTAAGCCACCAAATTACCTATGCTGAGGGTGTTTTTTATCTGTTATTCTCATATGTCCACAGATATTGTGAATTAATTTGCACCCATACTGGTACTGGTGCTGTTTCCAGTGCTACTCTCTTGAATGGAGCCCACTGTGAAAGCAACATAGTGTAGAGTGTCCAATTATACTTCACCTCACCCTTTTTGCTGATTGCGCCCTACTTGAACTATACATATGTTGTCTGAGAGTTGGGAGTACCTTGTTTGCCTTCTCTTTGTATATCCAGGAAGAATTCCAACTTTGTAATGGCACAATAATGTCTGCATGTAATTACTCTTGGCCACCTGCTGCTGCGCTTGTACCCTCCTATGTACCCCCCCACTAATGTCTACATGTAATTACTATTGGCAACCTGCTGCTGAGCTTGTACCCTCCTATGTACCCCCCCACTAATGTCTACATGTAATTACTCCTGGCCACCTGCTGCTGAACTTGTACCCCCCACTAATGTCTACATGTAACTGCTCTTGGCCATCTGCTGCTGAGCTTGGATTTGCTTCCTCCAATGTGCCCCCCCCCACTAATGTCTACATATTATTACTCTTGGCCAATTGGCTGCTGAGCTTGGCTTACTCCTATGTACCCCCCACTAATGTCTACATATAATTACTCTTGGCCACCTGCTGCTGAGCTTGCTTCCTCCTAAGTACCTCTCCCCACCAAATTCTTAGAGACATGGCAACAGTTATCCTGACAAAAAATGCAGTGCAGTCTGAGAGTGTGCCAGCACACAAGTATCATTAAGATCTCTAAAAATGTAGGTGACTGAAACCAAGAATACTCATTACTTGATAAGTGTTTACTAGGCTACTGACCTATAGGTCTTTATAAGCCTAGCCATGTGTACCCAATATAATTCTAGAGAAATCCAATGTAAATGATCTAGCCTAAACTCAAGATCTTAATTAGCAATGACTGCCATATCTCGGAGGGTCACAGGTGAAATCCCCAGCAAGGAATTTGTGGTTTCCCATGCAGTCATCCAGGCTACACATAAACAGGGTCATAGAGTGGCTGTGTATTATGTGACTTGACAGTCTATTCCAGAGGAGTGGCAACCTTTGAGAGACATATCTGTCTCTCCAGCAGACCCTTATTATGTTGCAGCTCAGGTTAATGTCCCTGGTGCAAGTGACCCTTATCCCATTTGATTTGTGGATGTGCAGCATTTCCATTAGGTTTGTATCTGAGATTGCTCTGTAGGCCAGGAACAAGTCTTCTCTAAGTAGTCCGTATGCTACTGAGTACAGTGATGGTGACTTCAATCTGTCAAGGTATGACATGTGCTGGAGACCCTGTAATTTTCTTGGTTAGAAACCTCTGAGGTCTCTCAAGTTGCTGCAGGTGCCTGGTAAGGTACATACCAAAGGGACCATTGTACTCAGTTATTGGCCTGAAAAGGGTTGAGTACAGATGAGTTAGGACTTGTTTCACTCTTGTGGTAATGAGGTGAGCAAAATAGAATGCCTTCCTTACTACAGTAGACACGTGGTGGTCAAAGTTTAGGCTACAGTCAACTTGCATTCCCAAGTCTCTCACTACTGAGCTGTTACACTGGGGTATTATTACATGATGGTCTGCAGGGATATTGTTTTTACCGAAGTGGGTGCTAATGCATTTTTAGCACTGAGACTGAGGCCATGGCTTTGGCACCAACCACTGATTTGTGTAAGTCCCTCTTGAAGTATACGGGCATTGTTTGGGGATTGAGTGATAGTACCTAATTTGCAGTTATCAGCAAACTTAGTCAGACACAGCCCCTCTGTTTTTGCCTGAACTTCTGAGAAGTATATTCCAAACAACATGGGGACCAGCACTGACTCCTGTGGAACCCCACTGGTGACAGGTCTGCTGGCTGAATTAAAGTCTTCAGCTTTAACTGAGTGTGATCTGTCGGTGAGCCAGTTAACAACCCACATGACAACATAAGGGTTGATATTCAATTGGGAGAGTTTATCAATGATGCCCGAAAGTGGGACTGTGCAAAGGCCTTTGCTAAGTCAAGGTAGGTTGTATGCACAGATTTGCCTTTGTTTATGCCTCTGGTGACATTTTTTAAGAAGTCTACCAGTTTAACAGGCATGACCCATTTTTGACAAAATCAAGCTGTATTGGTTCAAGGGTTTGGGAATCACATATGTCCTTATTTATAGGGTTAATGATGATTTGTTCCATGATCTTACAGACAAGGCTGATTAGGGCTATGGGACTGCAATTTCTGTAATTTGAGTCACAATTTTAATACTCTCTGTCAAGTGCCTTATGACAAATGGGAAAAAAAACTTACTTGTAAAACTAGGAATAAAGGGTCAGCGACACAAATGCTGTTAGGAGCAGCTATACTGTCACCTTAGTCAAAATAACTCCTGCATGTCAGTGTATGAGTGTGTGCATGTATATAGGTATATATCCACCAACACACCACACATATAGGTGTGGGTATGTCTGTATACATAAAGAGAGACACACACAAATTCACAAACAAATTTATATACGTGTGTGTGTGTGTGTGTGTGTATGTATATATATATATATATATATATATATATATATATATATATATATATATATATATATGTCACAGTGGATATAAAAAGTGTACACATCCTTGTTAAAATGGCGTTTTTTTTTGGTGATATAAAAAAATGAGACCACAATAAATCATTTCAAAACTTTTCCCACCTTTAATGTGACCTATAACCTGTACAATTCCATTGAAAAACAAACAAATGTGTTAAGGAAAAAATATATAAAAAATAAAAATAAAAAAACTTACAATAAGCTGGTTGCATAAGTGTGCACACCCTTAAACTAATACTTTGTTGAAGTACCTTTAGATTTAATTACAGCATTGTCTTCTTGGGTACACACCTGCCATCTATTGAAGAGACTCTGATTAACCCCAAATAAAGTTCAGCTGTCCTAGTAGGATTTTCCTGACATTTACTTAGTTGCCCGCTACAGCAAAAGCCATGATTTGCAGAGAGCTTACGAAGCATGAAAGGGATCTCATTGTTGAAAGGTATCAGTCAGGAGAAGGGTACAAAAAAATTTCCCCAGTATTGGATATACTATGGAACACAGTGAAGACAGTCATCAAAAATTGGAGAAAATATGGGACAACAGCAATGTTGCAAAGTACTGGATGTCCCTCCAAAATTGATGAAATGACAAGACAAAAAGTGGTCTGGGAGGCCGCCAAGAGACCTACAGCAACACTGAAGGAGCTGCAGGAATTTCTGGCAAGTACTGGTTGTGTACTACATGTGACAACAATCTCCCGCAGTCTCCATATGTCTGGTTTATGGGGTAGGGTTGCAAGACGGAAGCCCTTTCTTACACCGAAAAACATCCAGGCCCAGCTAAAATTTGCAAACTAATACATCAAGACTCCCAAAAGCATGTGAGAAAATGTGTTATGGTCTGATGAGACCAAGGTTGAACATTTTGGCCACAATTCCAAAAGGTGCATTTGGCGCAAAAACAACAGTTTGCATCACCAAAAGATCACCATCCTCATGGTGAAGCATGGTGGTGGTGGGTCTACTTCATAACAATGAAAGTTCATAATGTTGAATTTCATAACCCTGATACCAGGACATTGAAAATTCAAAATATTGAAAACCTAAAACATTGAAAACTCAGAACATTGAATCTGTGCTTCATAACATTGAAAACTATAATGTATATATAAATAACATCCTCTCCACCTAGAACAACACCTAACTAACAAACACACTTTCTACTACGTTTCTACAGCAGAGCAAGCCCCCCTGCACCCCCCATGTGGGGGGGGGGTCTCTACTCCCCCACCCCCATAAATTAAATATACCAACTCCAAGATTGCACTACAGTAGAAAAAAGTTAATTTCCTAACTTCATACACTGAGGTTAGGAAATTAACTTTTTTCCACTGTAGTGAGATCTTGGAGTTGGTATATTTAATTTACAGGGGGTGTGGGGCAGAACCCCCCACATGTGTGGTGCAGGGGGCCTTGCCCCCATGCAGAAATGTAGTAGAAAGTGTGTTTGTTAGGTGGTGTTGTAGGTGTCCGGGATCTTATTCATTTGTGAAATGTAGTTTTCAATGTTATGAAGCACACTTTCAATGTTCTGAGTTTTCAATGTTCTGAGTTTTCAATGTTTTGAATTTTCTCTGTTCTGGTCTCAGTGTTATGAAATTCAATGTTATGAAGTAGACCTGTGGCGGTAGTATCATGCTTTGGGGTTGCTTTTCTTCAGCTGGAACTGGGCCTTTAGTCAAGGCGGAGGGAATTATGAACAGTTCCAAATACCAGTCACATTTGGCCCAAAACCTTCAGGCATCTGCTAGAAAGCTGAAGGTGAAGAAGAATTTCACCTTTCAACATTACAATGACCCCAAGCGTACATCCAAATCAACAAAAAAATTGCTTCACCAGAAGAAAATTAAAGTATTTGAATGGCCCAGCCAGAGCCTAGACCTAAATCCAATAGAAAATCAGTGGGGGGTGACCTGAAGACGGCTGTGCACAAGCGATGCCCTTGCAATCTGATAGATTTGGACTGCTTTTGCAAGGCAGAGTGGACAAATATTGCCAAGTCCAGATGTGCCATGATGATGGACTGCTGCTCAAGAAGACTGAATGCTGTAATTAAATCGAAAGGTGCTTCAAAAAAGTATTAGTTTAAGGGTCTGCACACACGGTGGTGTAGCGGTTAGCATTGTCGCCTCACAGCAAGAGGTTCTATGGTTCAATTCTCGGCTGTAGTGCCTTCTGTGTGGAGTCTGCATGTCCTCCCCATGGTCACGAGAATTTAAAGGCATTCAGGTAGGTGTGTGAGTGAATGGGTGTGCCTTCCATGAAGGTTGGTTGTCGGGCTGGCACCTTGGCACCGTAAAAAAAAATTCACACCCAATCATTAGCGGACCGGAGTTCCTCTGTGGCAACCCCTAACTGGGAAAAGCAGAAAGACAACACACACACTTATGCAACCAGCTTAATGTATTTTTTTTTTATTTTTTATATTTTTTCCCTAACAGATTTGTTTGTCTTTCAATTGAATTGTACAGGTTATATGTCACATTAAAGGTGGGAAAAGTTTTGAAATTATATATTGTGGTCTCATTTTTTGATATCACAACAAAAAGGAATTTTCACATGTTCCCACAAAGTCAGCACCTATTTCCCCTGTCCAGCAGGGACACAGGTGGGATCTCAGGGGTGTAATTTCTGTTTCCCATCCAGTTGTTCAGGTTCCTCTTAGAGGACTAGAGAGGTACTCTGCTTGACATGACGAGGGAGTCTATCCACAGATGGGAGAGTCTTTGGGACACAAATCTATCCCTCCAACAAGTTCTATTAATGTCAGAGACCAGGTTGAGGCCTTGCTTGTGGGTTGCACAAGTGGAGTTTGACTCACGAATATGCAGCAACTCCATTAAGGCTGTGTCTGAGATGGCCTTGTATGCCAGACACAGGTCACCTCTGAGCAGTCTGTATGAGCCTGAGTAGAGGGACAGGGCTTTTAGCCTATCACTATAGGATAGGTGTTTGAGACCCAGGATTTTCCTGGTCAGAAGCCTGTGAGGTCTCTCCAGCTGCTGCATGTGCTTGGCAAGGTACATGCCAAAGAGGGCATTGTACTTGATAATGCGTCTGATAAGGGAGAAGTACGGGGATGTTATGACCTCCTTGTTCCTGGATGAAATACCCTTATTTCTGAGGTGGGCCATGTACAAAGCCTTGCGTACAATGGAGGCAATGTGTAAAGTTTGTTTATGGCAGGGACCACCAGACTGGCTTTTTTTTTTTGGAGGAGAGCGTCTTGGTTCTATTGGGTATGGAGAGATCCATGGATTTGTGTACATGTTCATACAGTGCATTGGTGTATGATTCAATGGTCAAGCAACTGTTCTCCATTTGCATGGGTGCTGTGAAGTAAGCTACCTCTGTTTTTAGGAGCCCAAAGTTAGCTTTGGAGAAGTTTTACATGATGGTTACCTTTGCAGGGGGTGGGGGATGGAGGGAGGGATGTGGATATCCAAGGTGATTTGTTTGTGGTCGGATCTAACCAGGGAGCAGTTAACTACTGGTGTAGAGCAGTGGTCATCCATGTTGGTAATGACCAGGTCAAGGATGTTGCTACCTCTAGTGGGGGTAAGAACAAGCTGGTCCAGGACATTGGAATTAATGAATTCCAGGAAACGTTGGGAAAGTCTATTGGTACATGAGTAGTTTTCCCAGTTAATAGAGGGGTAGTTGAAGTTGCCCAGTATGAGATTGTTAGGTTGGACCCTAATATTCTCCAGGGTGCTTAGGAATGTGGAGTGTGAGTCTTGGGACATGGTCGGGGACCTATAGCAGGCTACAACCAGAATCGCTGTCTTACCCAATGTTAGCTGCACCTGAAGTGTCTCTGATGCGTTGTGTTGGGCTACCAGTCTGGAGGTGCACATCCTTTATGAATATGGAAATACCACTGTCTTTGGAGCTTTGGTCCAAGTTCTGAGGCCAAAAGATGTGGAATGAGTTATTGCCTGGTAGTGCAGGGGTTCTTTCTGCTGCCTTGAACCAGGTCTCTGTTACAGCCCAAATGTCAATGTTCTCCATTTTAAGGAGTGCTTCTAGCGAGTGCATTTTGAGATTTAGACTTCTAGTGTTGAGCAGCATGACCCTCAGACTGCATTTGTTTGTAGCTGTTGCGGTGGTAATTTGGTCTTTGGAACACCACCTAAAAAAGGCACTATAGGGGTGGCAAGAGCCTTGGCCAGTATTCGGAAGCACAGGGGTGACAGATGCAGGCCATCTCTGGCAGAGCATCGAGGTGTGTCAGTCATGTCATACCAGGTAGACAGATACTGGATCCCCTTAGAATGACACCAGAAACTTAGCCATTTGTTGAAATCCAGTCATTTTCTGCTTGTACTGTGGCATCATTGTGGGTGATGGTAGGAGGCTGCTCAGGGCTAGGGTCATACCCACCTGGGCTACATAATCTGAGAGCTCCTTCATGTCTCTTTTCATGTAGTTCAGGGTGATACATCTCAGGTCATTCATACCCACATGTACAATGACAGAGTCATATTTGTACCTGTTGTTGAGGGACCTGAGTGCATGCGTTATGTGGTGGATCCTGGCACCTGACAGGCAGCTGACTGTTACTTTCTCCTTATTCAACCTAGTGAGTGGAACATCAGTGTGCCTCACTATTGAGTCACCTATGACTAGTGTGTTGGGCATGCTGTTTTGCCTTAGGGGCTTTGGTTGACTGGCACACTGTTTAGGAGAGTTATGTATCTGTGATTAGTGTTGTGGTGGTCAAGTGTGTTTCTGCCTTGGAGGTGTCTGTTGTTTGGATAGATTTTTATTGAGAGCCTACATGAGGATGAATGTGTGGTTTGTGTTTTTATGTGAAGGCAGTGCTGGTGTGTGTTCTGGAGGGCTATGTGATCCATGTGTTGTGGTGTGGTGCAAGTGTTGACCTTCTCCTTGTGACCAGCTATTCCGGTCTTGGGTGGAGAGTGTGTGGCTTCCAATTCGGATGTATAAGTGATTCTCTCACAAGTCTGAGTGTTGGGAGGTAAGAGGAGAGGGTTGACAGTGTACATAACAACCTCTCTTTTGACCACCACATTGCTGCTGTGGTCAAGAAAGTCCTTCTGTGTGGCACATCTCATTACTAAGGGTTTTGCATCCAGGAAGAACGAGGTGATTTTTTCCCTCTACTCTTCCCTCATTAGGCCAGTCATTAAGTACAATGCCCCATTTGGTATGTACCTCACTAGATACCTGCAACAACTGGAGAGGCTGCAAAAGTAACTCACAAAGAGGATCCTAGGCCTTAAATACTTGTCCTATATGGACAGACTCAAAAAACTCCCAACTATTCTCTGTCTCATATTGCCTACTTACAGGCAATCTCTGCTTGACTTACAAAGCCATGTCTAACCCAGCTCTGTTGGAAATGCTACATCTAAAGAAATCCCAATCCTTTTGCACCATATGCTCCAGAGACCTCAAACTCATAACCACAATCAACAGAACATGCTGGAGGGACAGGTTCATAACCAAGAGACTGCCCATGCTCTGGAATAGACTTCCCATACATGTCAAGCAGAGCACTACACTGGCTCTCTTCAAGAGAAATCTTGATGAGTGGATGGGAAATAGAAAATTTACCCTGGGGATAACTCCAGTGGCTCTACTTGACAGAGGCACTGGGAACTAAGGTTGGGTGGCACGATGCCAGGGTAATCCTATGGGCCAGGCTTGTAAAGGCTCCAGGGCCATTAGCCTAGCCCAAGTTCACCAGGTTAATAGGGGAAATCACGGGGAAATGGCCTTTATATATATATATATATATATATATATATATATATATATATATATATATATATATATACACAGAGAGTGAGATAGACATAAAGCACACATTGAGACACACACATGAATACTTGATGGTCAGCACACAACCTGAGACACAGCAGGGGCCCCTTAGAGAAAACCAACAGAATTACAGTAGACTAATAACCTTTCAGTGCACTTGTAAACCAGGAATGTGCACTGCATGTGTATTGTGAATAGAAAGACATGCATTATGAGATATGCAGAATATATAAAGAAGGTATAGATATTCATGAATGCTTGAATTTCAAACCAGTAAGTAAAACAGGTAGAGGCAATTTTATTATAACCACAAGAATGCAAAGAAAGATTATGTGTTACATACATATATATGCACATGCATACAGAAAAAGTAACTATAACCAGTCAAGGTATGGATAGGATGACCAAGGGCATGAAACTTTGGTCAAAGCATGACATTTTTAATGTCTTATAAAAAAATGGACCGTGGTAGTATGCTAGTAGTGGTAATAAAAAGTATATGAGAAAATGCATATAATGCATTTGCCTCAGCTGTGAAACGCTAGAGTGTGTAAACTAACTGCACTTCAGTCAAGCCTTCAACAAAGCTGCACGAGCTCAAAACATTGAAGCACAATAAATGGTAGAAACAAAGTGAAAAAAGAAAACCATGGTGATGCAATCTGAATACTAGAAATAGTCATAGTATGATGTCTGAAGGATAACATACAGCAAGAGCTAAAAGAAAAAAAAAACTTTACAACAGTGCTTAGATTGCATTTCAAAGATGCCTGTCATTGTTGGGAGATAAACAGGGAATATATCTATCTATATATATATATATATATATATATATATATATACATATACTGGACAGTTTTTATTACAAGCACAACCGGCCAAAGCAAAATTGTGCTGTAAAATGAGGACAAATGTGTTTGATTATAAAAGTGCAGCTAGATGAATGCAAGCAACACCGAAAGCAAGACATGAGTCAAATAATTGCCAGTGCATGAAAAAAAGATTTGTAGTAACAAACATGAAACAGAAATACTACTGCCTAGGCCTGAATAATTATTAGACCTAGTTTATCAAAACAAGTACATAGTAAAGTACATAGCAATTCGGTGCTAAAGAGGCAGCAGTTCTGAGTGTGACAAGACAGAGGTTATCTAGCTGAGTGAAATGCAGTGATTCCAGCTAATCTAATTGCCATAGATGGGGGAAGGTAAACAGAAAAGGACATACTTGAAATGTAACCTTTTCACACTTCCTCTAAGAAAGCCACCCCTGCTGAGAGTTTGTGTAATCTGACCTGCAGTATGGTAAGAAGGCAATTTGAAAATCTTGCCTCTGGGTTATCATGTGACTTACACAGTGCTAAAATGTAAACAAACTGCTCAAGCAAAAAATCTGAGCTAGTGCCCCTTTAAGACAGGTAAAGATACTTCTTTGATGAATTTTCCCTAGTGCATGAGAAAATATCTACAAGTTCACATGGAGCCAGGTTAGAGATATAGCCCAGAGAGTGAGAGATGTGCTGTCTGTCTGGAAAAAAGACAGTTAGCAGCAGTAGCTGACAGTGAAGAGACAGAGTTGATGTAAAAGCAGCAGCGGCATTCACAATTAGCATCAGATACAGATCTGTGTGTCCTTAAAATGGTACAGCAAATTGAGAATGCCTGTGCACAAATAAATGTCTGCAGAGCTACTTGTTTTTAATTTATGTTTGTGGTAGAGATGAGACAAGAACCATTAACTTTTCTTCCTTCATTCTGACAATAAATTATGGTTAAACCTTTTCTACATCCAAATCATTAAAATGTAAAATCTTGTCAAAGAGTAGTTCAGATGTTAAAATACAGTTTCTGACAATACACAATCTGACATTGGAACATATGAAATTATAATGTTCAGCCTCTTTACAAAACCAGATATGGACGCAAAACCAAAAAGAAACAGAGACAAACGCCCAAACTAGGGATGCTTTCTAAATGCTGCTGTAACTCACTTAAAAATTACAGAATAATAGGATTCATAAAAATACATATTTTCCAGGGAACTATAAAGCAAGAAAGGGTCTTTCTACCTGCATTGCTTGCTAGTGCACTCTTCAAATTTTTGTCACAAGCTCACACATTTTTGCAATCTGTAGGGAAGGCCGAACATTATTTAATAGGATTAAATGCTATTAAGATCCACTAGAAAATAATAAATTATGACAAAAATGCTTAAGCTGTTATCATATAGACTTTAAAACTGCACATTGAAGTTGTGAAGTCATAGTAAAAATGAGATTACTGTCTACAAATACTGTGCTGTTGGTCTGAAGAGTTGAGAGTTAAGCCTGGCGTGTTTAGATAATGCCTGAGTGCCTGGAAGGAATAATTTCCCAAAAGGAATACACATTGGAACAGTAGCAACAAAACAGCAATGTGACCTAGGTCCATGACAGGCATTTATGTTCCTCTCTGATGACAACAAAATGACACTTTACAGAACAGACACTGTCAAGGTAACTCTAGCTACCACTTACCTCTTACCCTCTGTCCTATATGGAACACCTATCATGACCAACCTACAAGGTTCATTGAGTTCTAAACTTAAAAAGTGCTATAACAAAGTCACCAGATTCACTTGCAACAAACCTTACTGTACCCATCACTGTTTAACACTAAAAGCACTTAACTGGCTTGAGCTTCTACACTATCTGTCTTATACCCAACTCACTTTAACCCATAAAATCATCCATACCCCATCTGCCTGCTCAGCAATTAGACCCCCCCCACCCCAATACTATATTCCAAATTGTCCCCCTTCGGTCAGTAATGAACTACTGCTTACCATCTACAAACCACAAAGGACTGCTGAGTTCATCCCCTATTCCAATAGTGTAGCTAAAACTTGGAATAAAATTCTTGTATCAGTCAGATCTGTCATACACCTTTATCTTTTCAAACCATTATTAAAAGACTCCTGTCTGCCTTGTTCCTGCTTCTCATCTGGGACATAGCTCTCTAACACCCTTCATGACCTTTCTTATACCTTCCCTTAAAGCAATAAATCACTTAACCTGCTTATCCCCTTCTAAAACCTCTTTTTATTGTACTTATTAAAGTACTATACCTACTTTTAATTAGCACCACCAAATTACTGTTCCATCACTACTTCTCTGTTAACACTTAGAATTGCTTACTTCCTCTAATACCTCACTCTATTGTATTGCTTAAATTACTCCTAACTATCTTATACATCACTCTTCTATCTGAAAAGACTCAATACAAGTCTTGTAATTTTAATAGTTTTGAATATCAGTACACATTTTATTATACTGACTATTACGCTAAGTATTCACTGAAACTTTATTATAACATTTATTATTGTAAATATTGACTGCATTAATTATATACCTTGGAGCATTACTCCCTTAGCTTCTCCTGAAAAAGGACACTTATGTCCATTTGAGCTCACCACAACGTTCAGAACCAAAAATCCAGTAAGGCAATGTACAGATCTACTCCACTCGAACAGAAGATGGTACAGCAACAATTATAAAGTATAAAACAGGTTTATTAAAAAAGAGATCACGAACAATTCAGGTTTAGCGCTTTCATCTGATATACACAGACTTCATCAGAACCAATTAACTGAACATTAATTACCACTTATATACCAGTTTCGGCGCCAAAAATACAATTTACCCTTCCACATAAACTGTTTGTTACAGTAGAAAAGGAAATTGTAATACTCAACGAGTAGTTTATTTAGCTACCTGTAATAGCTGTTCAGCCTATTATATAGGCAAGACGGAGAGAAAATTTAAGACACGCATTTATGAACACTTGTACAAGATTAGTAAAGGGGACACTAAGAATGCTCTTAGTAAACATATTATAGAAAAAGGTAAAGAGCATAATTTTAGTTTTGCTATTATAGATCAGGTTGAAATGTCTGCGAGTGGTGGTAATTGGAAGGTGCATTTGGGGTTAATGGAGAGTAAATGGCAGATTTGTTGTGATGCCACTACTAGTCCAGGGATAAATGATTATATTAGTTTAAAACCATTCCTTATTATAGATTAGGACTAATATATACAGATGGAAGACGGACACATATATTATATGTGTGTGGTTTCATGTTCAAAATAACATTATTTTATTTATTATATAATATATTATTTATGGTATAGATATTTATAATATTTTAATGTTATAATGGAATATAGATGACACAAGTGGCTGTAAGCAAATTCATTTAATGCAAGTGTATTTATATGTAAGTTATTGTGAGCCATCTTCATATATAGAATAGTTATTTTAATCATTATTTTTGTCAAATTGTTCAAATTAATAACCTTATTCTCATTAATATATTTGCATTGACCACATGTACCGCATTTGGTAGTACCAACCTTATCATTCTTAACATATTTCTTAAATTCACCTCGTTCTAACAACTTTTTTAAATTATTAGCAGTCTTGAACACACAAATAGGATGCTTGCCTACTATAGGTCCTATAGCTTCACTACTAGATAACAAGTCCGAATGCCTACGGAGGATTTTCTTCACCAAATTGGTTAATGGATTAAACATAATAACACATACTTTTCTTTCTCTATCTTTGTCTACTTTTATTGGATTTCTCCAAGTTCTGCCCAACAAGGGTGGATATTTAATACCCCATTGTTGTTTAACATTGCCTACCACTTGATCTAACATCTTTTTAGGGTAACCTCTAGCCAAAAAAAGATTAAGAATAACATCCAATTCCTGTAACATATTATCTTTCTTGGAAGACATACGGGCAGCTCTAACACATTGCCCTTTAACAACGTTTCTAAAAATATGTGGCGGATGACAACTTCCAAATTGAATATAATCATTTGAAAATGTTGGTTTTCTATACAAGTTGGAGGCAAAACCCTCACCCGTATTACTAATAAAAGTATCCAAATATGCTATTCCAGCTGTTTCCAATTGGTATGTGAACTTCAAAAAATATGTCGTGTTATTAATATACAAAATGAATTCAGGGATTAACTCTCTAGGTCCCTTCCAAATAATGAAAATATCATCCAAAAACCTAGTGTACAATGTAATGTACTTATAATAGTCACTAGTGAATACAAATTCATTCTCCCACTCCAACATCACCAGGTTGGCAAATATGGGGGCACATGAGGCCCCCATAGCTACCCCTCTAGTCTGTCTAAAGTGTTCCCCTTGGAAATGTATATAATTGTGTTCAAGGATCAATCCCATCATGTCAAGAATAAGGTTGATCCTGTCACAACTGAGTCTTGAGAATTTGCTCAAACTGTTATAAAAATATTCCAGTCCCACAGTAGTGGGTATACACGAAAATAGATCTTGTACATCTATGGTCAAAAAAGTGAGATCTGCATCCCATACTTCTGATGAAAGTTTGCTGAGAAAATTCCAGGAATTCTTTGTTAAATGTGGGACTTTTACATATACTTGTTTAGTCCACTGGTCAATGGTGACACCTAGATTGTATGTTTTAGATTTGGATCCCGATATAATCGGTCTAAATGGAGGATTTTCTAGGCCTTTATGTATTTTGGGAATACCAATGATATTAGCCATTATAGGATGTTCAGTTCTAATAAAGTTATATAACTCATTACTGATACGATTATCTAAAAGGTATTCCTCTATTGCCAGATCAATTCTCTTATATCCAATGTTAATTTGGTTAAGGGAAACAACCTCATAATTCCCCGACTCAAATAAAATCTCATGAATTGCTGTGTAGTACTGGTATGAATCAAAAATAATTATGCCACCGCCCTTATCGGGCTTCATAATCCTAACACTTTTGTTCATAATAATTTCCTCTAAACATAATCTCTCTTTCTTTGTTAAATTGTCACAAAAGTTGTTAGATGAATGTTGATTGAACTTAATATTTTTATACAGCATATAGATATCCCTACATATCATTTTCTCATAAATAGCTACTTGTGGGTTCATAATTGGAATGTATGAACTCTTCTTCACTAACCTAGCATTGTTACTTTTTTGTACATTCATACTGTCTTTAAATTGCAGTGCCAAATTTAATCTGCGACAGAATAACTTCATTTCTTTGATCACATCGAATAAATTAAATTTAGCTATAGGAATGAACTTCAATCCTTTGCTAAATAATGTGAAAAATTCTTATGTTATAATAATATCCATATAATTGTACACCTTGAATCCACAATGAGAATAAACCCTAGGAACTGGAGATGTGATTGCACCGACACTTACATTACTCTCAATATTCGTAATCGGGGGTATTGCCTTTACACCTGATACATAAGTATCATTACGTGTAATGGCCCTCGTTGACTTAGACTCTAAGTTTGATTTATCATGCTCTGCCTCAATAGTTACCTCCTTCGATATTTCTTCGGAGCTGGGTAGTATCTCCCCCCTTGAAAATTTGTATCAGCATCATATCTATTGTTTCTCACTCCCCCTGTTTGTCAGTGCTGGTCAAAAACATTATCACCATCCACTTTGTGTTGTGGCCATATATATGCCCTTTCTATTTTATATTGTTCCAGATCTCTGTCTATTTTGTTTAGCTTCCTATTGAATATACTATCAACTCTATTATTAACTGTGTGAAATCGTTTTGTATATAAATCATACCATTGTTCAAAATTGTCATCTTGTACAATTTCTTCATTTAACACTTCTATGTCATTTACTAATACTACTATCTTTTCATCATTGTACTTCATAAGCAGTTTCATATATGTGTATCCAAAATTATCAAACATTTTATTAAATTCATTTTTGACTGAACTATTAAATTCGATACCCAGGGGTAATTTGAAAAAAACATAACCCCTTAGGCACAATTTGCAATTTCAGACATTTATCCAAATAGGCATTATCTATTTTAGCACCTTTTAAATGTACCAGTTTTTTGCCCAACAAAAACATTTTTGACTTTATGCTGTCCACAGAAATACTAGAGGTAAGTCTACTGTGTACCTTCTTATGTTCAAAATTAGAAACAAAATCATATTCATCTGCTAAAAATTCATTGATAGCATCATTATATTTAGACCCATTAACCTTTTTTCCATACTTATTACTTAGTCCAGAATTGTGAATGTTTTTAAAACCAATACTAGGACTAGAAACTTTGTCCTTCGTTACAGTACCTTTTTTAAACTCAACTCCTTTACTGGTGACAGCTGAATACGTTTTCAAGTGTTCACGCTGTTTTGGTCATGCGCCCAGTCGAATGTTTTCCTCATTAGTGTGGAACAAACTAAAATCAAACGTGAATTCTGCTTCTGAAGATAAATTAATGTTACCATCCTTCATGTCCACATTTAGCCTTGAAGATGGGGTTGTTGTTACAACAGCTTCGCCTTGTCCATTAGGTATTTCACCTTGACTATTATTACATGCCAACTCTGAAGATGCTACGGGTGCTGCTGCGGTAAATTCTAGTGATTGGGGTTTACCGACACTTGCACCGTTGCACCGTTTCTGTTAGTTTTCCGACTAGTTCCTGCAGTTTGTTCACGTCAGTTTGGAGTGACGTGACTTCAGCTCTCAATTCGTTGTACTCTTCTCTGCTTAATGAAGCCGAGATAGGATCCGTCTCTGCCATAATGTAACAACTTAAGCTCACCACAACGTTCAGAACCAAAAATCCAGTAAGGCAATGTACAGATCTACTCCGCTCGAACAGAAGATGGTACAGCAACAATTATAAAGTATAAAACAGGTTTATTAAAAAAGAGATCACGAACAATTCAGGTTTAGCACTTTCATCTGATATACACAGACTTCATCAGAACCAATTAACTGAACATTAATTACCACTTATATACCAGTTTTGGCGCCAAAAATACAATTTACCCTTCCACATAAATAATGATTAAAATAACTATTCTATATATGAAGATGGCTCACAATAACTTACATATAAATACACTTGCATTAAATTAATTTGCTTACAGCCACTTGTGTCATCAATATTCCATTATAACATTAAAATATTATAAATATCTATGCAATAAATAATATATTATATAATAAATAAAATAATGTTATTTTGAACATGAAACCACACACATATAATATATGTGTCCGTCTCCCATCTGTATATATTAGTCCTAATCTATAATAAGGAATGGTTTTAAACTAATATAATCATTTATCCCTGGACTAGTAGTGGCATCACAACAAATCTGCCATTTACTCTCCATTAACCCCAAATGCACCTTCTAATTACCACCACTCGCAAACATTTCAACCTGATCTATAATAGCAAAACTAAAATTATGCTCTTTACCTTTTTCTATAATATGTTTACAAAGAGCATTCTTAGTGTCCCCTTTACTAATCTTGTACAAGTGTTCATAAATGCGTGTTTTAAATTTTCGCTCCGTCTTGCCTATATAATAGGCTGAACAGCTATTACAGGTAGCTAAATAAACTACTCGTTGAGTATTACAATTTCCTTTTCTACTGTAACAAACAGTTTTTGTCAAATTGTTCAATTTGATAACCTTATTCTCATTAATATATTTGCATTGACCACATGTACCACATTTGGTAGTACCAACCTTATCATTCTTAACATATTTCTTAAATTCACCTCGTTCTAACAACTTCTTTAAATTATTAGCAGTCTTGAACACACAAATAGGATGCTTGCCTACTATAGGTCCTATAGCTTCACTACTAGATAACAAGTCGCAATGCCTACGGAGGATCTCCTTCACCAAATTGGTGTATGGATTAAACATAATAACACATACTTTTCTATCTCTTTCTTCGTCTACTTTTATTGGATTTGTCCAAGTTCTCCCCAACAAGGGTGGATATTTAATACCCCATTGTTGTTTATCATTGCCTACCACTTGATCTAATATCTTTTTAGGGTAACCTCTAGCCAAAAAAGTTTAAGAATAACATCCAATTCCTGTAACATATTATCTTTCGTGGAAGACATACGGGCAGCTCTAACACATTGCCCTTTAACAACATTTCTAAAAATATGTGGCGGATGGCAACTTCCAAATTGAATATAATCATTTGAAAATGTTGGTTTTCTATACAACTTGGAGGCAATACCCTCACCCGTATTACTAATAAAAGTATCCAAATATGCTATTCCAGCTGTTTCCATTTGATATGTGAACTTCAAAAAATATGTTGTGTTATTAATATACGAAATGAATTCAGGGATTAACTCTCTAGGTCCCTTCCAAATAATGAAAATATCATCCAAAAACCTAGTGTACAATGTAATTACTTATAATAGTCACTAGTGAATACAAATTCATTCTCCCACTCCAACATCACCAGGTTGGCAAATATGGGGGCACATGAGGCCCCCATAGCTACCCCTCTAGTCTGTCTAAAGTGTCCCCCTTGGAAATGTATATAACTGTGTTCAAGGATCAATCCCATCATGTCAAGAATAAGGTTGATCCTGTCCCAGCTGAGTCCCGAGAATTTGCTCAAACTGTTATAAAAATATTCCAGTCCCACAGTAGTGGGTATACATGAAAATAGATCTTGTACATCTATGGTCAAAAAAGTGAGATCTGCATCCCATACGTCTGATGAAAGTTTGCTGAGAAAATTCCAGGAATCCTTTGTTAAATGTGGGACTTTTACATATACTTGTTTAGTCCACTGGTCAATGGTGACACCTAGATTGTATGTTTTAGATTTGGATTCTGATATAATCGGTCTAAATGGAGGATTTTCTAGGCCTTTATGCATTTTGGGAATACCAATGACATTAGCCATTATAGGATGTTCAGTTCTAATAAAGTTATATAACTCATTACTGATACGATTATCTAAAAGGTATTCCTCTATTGCCAGATCAATTATCTTATATCCAATGTTAATTTGGTTAAGGGAAACAACCTCATAATTCCCCAACTCAAATAAAATCTCATGAATTGCTGTGTAGTACTGGTATGAATCAAAAATAATTATGCCACCGCCCTTATCGGGCTTCATAATCCTAACACTTTTGTTCATAATAATTTCCTCTAAACATAATCTCTCTTTCTTTGTTAAATTGTCACAAAAGTTGTTAGATGAATGTTGATTGAACTTAATATTTTTATACAGCATATAGATACCCCTACATATCATTTTCTCATAAATAGCTACTTGTGGGTTCATAATTGGAATGTATGAACTCTTCTTCACTAACCTAGCATTGTTACTTTTTTGTACATTCATACTGTCTTTAAATTGCAGTGCCAAATTTAATCTGCGACAGAATAACTTCATTTCTTTGATCACATCGAATAAATTAAATTTAGCTATAGGAATGAACTTCATTCCTTTGCTAAATAATGTGAAAAATTCTTGTGTTATAATAATATCCGTATAATTGTACACCTTGAATCCACAATGAGAATAAACCCTAGGAACTGGAGATGTGATTGGACCGACACTTACATTACTCTCAATATTCGTAATCGGGGGTATTGCCTTTACACTTGATACATAAGTATCATTACGTGTATTGGCCCGCATTGACTTAGACTCTAAGTTTGATTTATCATGCTCTGCCTCAATAGTTACCTCCTTCGATATTTCTTCGGAGCTGGGTAATATCTCCCCCCTTGAAAATTTGTATCAGCATCATATCTATTGTTTCTCCCTCCCCCTGTTTGTCGGTGCTGGTCAAAAACATTATCACCATCCACTTTGTGTTGTGGCCATATATATGCCCTTTCTATTTTATATTGTTCCAGATCTCTGTCTATTTTGTTCAGCTTCCTATTGAATATACTATCAACTCTATTATTAACTGTGTGGAATTGTTCTGTATATAAATCATACCATTGTTCAAAATTGTCATCTTGTACAATTTCTTCATTTAACACTTCTATGTCATTTAATAATACTACTATCTTTTCATCATTGTACTTCATAAGCAGTTTCATATATGTGTATCCAAAATTATCAAACATTTTATTAAATTCATGCTTGACTGAACTATTATATTCGATACCCAGGGGTAATATGAAAAAAACTTAACCCCTTAGGCACAATTTGCAATTTCAGACATTTATCTAAATAGGCATTATCTATTTTAGTACCCTTTAAATGTACCAGTTTTTTGCCCAACAAAAAAAAAATTTGACTTTATGCTGTCCACAGAAATACTAGAGGTAAGTCTACTGTGTACCTTCTTATGTTCAAAATTAGAAACAAAATCATATTCATCTGCTAAAAATTCATTGATAGCATCATTATATTTAGACCCATTAACCTTTTTTCCATACTTATTATTTAGTCCAGAATTGTGAATGTTTTTACAACCAATACTAGGACTAGAAACGTTGTCCTTCGTTACAGTACATTTTTTTAAACTCAACTCCTTTACTGGTAATAGCTAAATATGTTTTCAAGTGTTCACGCTGTTTCGGTCGTGTGCCTGTTTTATAGTTTATAATTGTTGCTGTACTATCTTCTGTTCGAGCGGAGTAGATCTTTACATTGCCTTACTGGATTTTTGGTTCTGAACGTTGTGGTGAGCTTAAGTTGTTACATTATGGCAGAGACGGATCCTATCTCGGCTTCATTGAGCAGAGAAGAGTACAACGAATTGAGAGCTGAAGTCACGTCGCTCCAAACTGATGTGAACAAACTGCTGGAACTAGTCGGAAAACTAACAGAAACGGTGCAACAGAGTGCAAGTGTCGGTAAACCCCAATCACTAGAATTTACCGCAGCAGCACCCGTAGCATCTTCAGAGTCGGCATGTAATAATAGTCAAGGAGAAATACCTAATGGACTAGGCGAAGCTGTTGTAACAACAACCCCATCTTCAAGGCTAAATGTGGACATGAAGGATGCTAACATTAATTTATCTTCAGAAGCAGAATTCACGTTTGATTTTAGTTTGTTCCACACAAATGAGGAAAACTTTTGGCTGGGCGCATGACCGAAACAGTGTGAACACTTGAAAACGTATTCAGCTATCACCAGTAAAGGAGTTGAGTTTAAAAAAGGTACTGTAATGAAGGACAAAGTTTCTAGTCCTAGTATTGGTTGTAAAAACATTCACAATTCTGGACTAAGTAATAAGTATGGAAAAATGGTTAATGGGTCTAAATATAATGATGCTATCAATGAATTTTTAGCAGATGAATATGATTTTGTTTCTAATTTTGAACATAAGAAGGTACACAGTAGACTTGCCTCTAGTATTTCTGTGGACAGCATAAAGTCAAAATTTTTTTTGTTGGGCAAAAAACTGGTACATTTAAAGGGTACTAAAATAGATAATGCCTATTTGGATGAATGTCTGAAATTGCAAATTGTGCCTAAGGGGTTACGTTTTTTCAAATTACCCCTGGGTATCGAATATATTAGTTCAGTCAAGCATGAATTTAATAAAATGTTTGATAATTTTGGATACACATATATGAAACTGCTTATGAAGTACAATGATGAAAAGATAGTAGTATTATTAAATGACATAGAAGTGTTAAATTATGAAATTGTACAAGATGACAATTTTGAACAATGGTATGATTTATATACAAAACAATTCCACACAGTTAATAATAGAGTTGATAGTATATTCAATAGGAAGCTGAACAAAATAGACAGAGATCTGGAAAAATATAAAATAGAAAGGGGATATATATGGCCACAACACAAAGTGGATGGTGATAATGTTTTTGACCATCACCGACAAACAGGGGGAGGGAGAAACAATAGATATGATGCTGATACAAATTTTCAAGGGGGGAGATATTACACAGCTCCAAAGAAATATCAAAGGAGGTAACTATTGAGGCAGAGCATGATAAATCAAACTTAGAGTCTAAGTCAACGCGGGCCAATACACGTAATGATACTTATGTATCAAGTGTAAAGGCAATACCCCCGATTACGAATATTGAGAGTAATGTAAGTGTCAGTGCAATCACATCTCCAGTTCCTAAAGTTTATTCTCATTGTGGATTCAAGGTGTACAATTGTACGGATATTATTATAACACAAGAATTTTTCACATTATTTAGCAAAGGAATGAAGTTCATTCCTATAGCTAAATTTAATTTATTCAATGTGATCAAAGAAATGAAGTTATTCTGTCACAGATTAAATTTGGCACTGCAATTTAAAGACAGTATGAATGTACAAAAAAGTAACAATGGTAGGTTAGTGAGTAAGAGTTCATACATTCTAGTTATGAACCCACAAGTAGCTATTTATGAGAAAATGATATGTAGGGATATCTATATGCTGTATAAAAATATTAAGTTCAATCAACATTCATCTAACAACTTTTGTGACAATTTAACAAAGAAAGAGAGATTATGTTTAGAGGAAATTATTATGAACAAACGTGTTAGGATTATGAAGCCCGATAAGGGCGGTGGCATAATTATTTTTGATTCATACCAGTACTACACAGCAATTCATGAGATTTTATTTGAGTCGGGGAATTATGAGGTTGTTTCCCTTAACCAAATTAACATTGGATATAAGAGAATTGATCTGGCAATAGAGGAATACCTTTTAGATAATCGTATCAGTAATGAGTTATATAACTTTATTAGAATTAAACATCCTATAATGGCTAATATCATTGCTATTCCCAAAATACATAAAGGCCTTGAAAATCCTCCATTTAGACCTATTATATCGGGATCCAAATCTAAAACATACAATCTAGGTGTCACCATTGACCAGTGGACTAAACAAGTATATGTAAAAGTCCCACATTTAACAAAGGATTCCTGGAATTTTCTCAGCAAACTTTCATCAGAAGTATGGGATGCAGATCTCACTTTTTTGACCATAGATGTATAAGATCTATTTTCGTGTATACCCACTACTGTGGGACTGGAATATTTTTATAACAGTTTGAGCAAATTCTCGGGACTCAGTTGGGACAGGATCAACCTTATTCTTGACATGATGGGATTGATCCTTGAACACAATTATATACATTTCCAAGGGGAACACTTTAGACAGACTAGAGGGGTAGCTATGGGGGCCTCATTTGCCCCCATATTTGCCAACCTGGTGATGTTGGAGTGGGAGAATGAATTTGTATTCACTAGTGACTATTATAAGTACATTACATTGTACACTAGGTTTTTGGATGATATTTTCATTATTTGGAAGGGACCTAGAGAGTTAATCCCTGAATTCATTTCGTATATTAATAACACGACATATTTTTTGAAGTTCACATACCAAACGGAAACAGCTGGAATAGCATATTTGGATACTTTTATTAGTAATATGGGTGAGGGTTTTGCCTCCAAGTTGTATAGAAAACCAACATTTTCAAATGATTATGTTCAATTTGGAAGTTGTCATCCGCCACATATTTTTAGAAACTTTGTTAAAGGGCAATGTGTTAGAGCTGCCTGTATGTCTTCCACGAAAGATAATATGTTACAGGAACTGGATGTTATTCTTAATCTTTTTTTGGCTAGAGGTTACCCTAAAACGATGTTAGATCAAGTGGTAGGCAATGTTAAACAACAATGGGGTATTAAATATCCACCCTTGTTGGGGAGAACTTGGACAAATCCAATAAAAGTAGACAAAGATAGAGATAGAAAAGTATGTGTTATTATGTTTAATCCATACACCAATTTGGTGAAGGAAATCCTCCGTAGGCATTGGGACTTGTTATCTAGTAGTGAAGCTATAGGACTTATAGTAGGCAAGCATCCTATTTGTGTGTTCAAGACTGCTAATAATTTAAAGAAGTTGTTAGAACGAGGTGAATTTAAGAAATATGTTAAGAATGATAAGGTTGGTACTACCAAATGCGGTACATGTGGTCAATGCAAATATATTAATGAGAATACGATTATCAAATTGAACAATTTTACAAAAACTGTTTGTTACAGTAGAAAAGGAAATTGTAATACTCAACGTGTAGTTTATTTAGCGACTTGTAATAGCTGTTCAGCCTATTATATAGGCAAGATGGAGAGAAAATTTAAAACACAGATTTATGAACACTTGTACAACATTAGTAAAGGGGACACTAAGAATGCTCTTAGTAAACATATTATAGAAAAAGGTAAAGAGCATAATTTTAGTTTTGCTATTATAGCTCAGGTTGAAATGTCTGCGAGTGGTGGTAATTGGAAGGTGCATTTGGGGTTAATGGAGAGTAAATGGCAGATTTGTTGTCATGCCACTACTAGTCCAGGGATAAATGATTATATTAGTTTAAAACCATTCCTTATTATAGATTAGGACTAATATATACAGATGGGAGACAGACACATATATTATATGTGTGTGGTTTCATGTTCAAAATAACATTATTTTATTTATTCTATAATATATTATTTATGGTATAGATATTTATAATATTTTAATGTTATAATGGAATATAGATGACACAAGTGGCTGTAAGTAAATTCATTTAATGCAAGTGTATTTATATGTAAGTTATTGTGAGCCATCTTCATATATAGAATAGTTATTTTAATCATTATTTATGTGGAAGGGTAAATTGTATTTCTGGTGCCAAAACTGGTATATAAGTGGTAATTAATGTTCAGTTAATTGGTTCTGATGAAGTCTGTGTATATCAGATGAAAGCGCTAAACCTGAATTGTTCGTGATCTCTTTTTTAATAAACCTGTTTTATACTTTATAATTGTTGCTGTACCATCTTCTGTTCGAGTGGAGTAGATCTGTACATTGCCTTACTGGACTTATGTCCATTTGGACTTTCCCAGTAAACAAATGTCAATAAATAAATAAATAGATAAATAAATGTATATAGCAATAAAAGCAATTACCAGTCTGACGAATCAGGAGCATGCTAATTAGTGGGCAATAAAATATCAAGGTGCATAACGTGCAAACATTTAACACTAACAAATGCAGTAAACAATATAATTAGGGATCAGAACAACAAAGACCACACACAGAATGGAGAATTATTAAATAAAACATTAGGCACAATTCTGTATGATGTTGAAGTGACTGCAGGGGATTAAACTTTAGACCTACATACTTGAGAGTCTGCACCTACTAAATAGAAACCTGGAGATTAAGGGTGGAGCATATTCTTTAGTCTTAGCTAGATTTAAAAAAGGCATGCAGGCTGCCTTGCTGGTGTTTATAATGAGTTTATTCTGGCTAACCCAATCTCAGATCTTACTTGAAAATCTTTAGAAATCCTTTTTGAACTAGTGCACATGATTTCCATGATTTGAAGAGGAACAGGTCATCTGCATATTTTGTGGTATTAGACAGACTAGCTTCATGTGTTAGTTCATTAATGAACAGGGATAATAGGATTAGGACTAATACAAGGGTGCCAGGGACTTTGGTTTTGCAAGGGCTTATCTGGAACAGAAGATTGCCTGAGTGCAGACTCTAAATGACCTATCAATATGGCAGCTTTGCATCCAGTTCATTAATCCATCACCAAACCTCATCATCTTCAGCTTG
The DNA here is from genome assembly GCF_019279795.1 of Protopterus annectens. Lineage (NCBI taxonomy): Eukaryota > Metazoa > Chordata > Ceratodontiformes > Protopteridae > Protopterus > Protopterus annectens. Next base: position 1,903,941,163 of record NC_056735.1, read on the forward strand.
TGTAACAGTCTAAAGTTGTCCACAAATTCAAAGCAACTCCTCAAGTCAACAAAGAGGGCACCAATGCAGAACCCTTGTTACATATTTAAGAAGACTATATACATGACCTAGAACATTTTTGCAAAGGTATTATACATGCCCTGAAGTCAAACTGTACCTGTGAGGGAGGTTGTAGCTATTGGCATACTTAAGGATTTGATCATAGATATATTTTAAATATATTATTGTTAGAGAGCAGTGATTCACAACTGATTAGAAGTCCTGTTTTTTTCTTAAGAGGAGACTCCAGCAGGGGAACTGTTTGGGCATGTTTAAATTGTAGTATAACTAAACCATCAATAAAAGCTAAGTTGATTAAGGTCCTAGCCACTCCCAGGGGGAAAAAAGGTTTATTTATTTATACATTTGTTGACCGGGAATGCCCGACTAGGTTCCACAGATCCTGTTTTCAGCAGAGGCCCAGGGAGAAATGCTCCAGAAGCATGTCTTTAGAATGTGGGAGGAAACCGGAGTGCCCGGAGGAAACCCACATGAACGCAGGGAGAACATGCAAACTCCACACAGAAGGCACCTCAGCCGAGAATCGAACCAGAGAACCTCTTGCTGTAAGGCAACAGCATTAACTGCTGCACCACTGTGCCGCCCTTTAGATTAAAAAATCTAGGCCTTTCTCATATGGATGCATACTTAATTGTTACCAAACATTAAGTACTACATAACACACTTGACTGCAGCAGATGTTAGGTGTACATGTTAACAAATATACTCATTTAATTTACAACTTTACATTAATAGAAATGACTGAATGGTCTCAATCAGCTCCTTAGTTTACTGTGTTTATAGGTGCATTGTAATCTTTTTAATCTGCAGGATTTTAGTAACACATATCCCAGTTTCTCTGAGATTGTCCTGTAGCTGATTTAATGTAAGCATTTGACATGTAGAACATTTCTCATAAGTTCAGAATAGTACAGAGAAAATAAACTAGATCAACATACAAAAATTAGGAAAAAAATCAAATAAAGTTTAACACAGAGTCACAAGTTCTACATATAGAGAGCGTACTGATAAAACTCCTGATGTAACATTAGTTTAATATAGAACTCTGTGGTTTCCATTCCAAATTCTATCAGGATTTGTGTAACTGGGGGAAGGAGATTGGCAAAGTAGTGGGTTTGCATTAGTACCTGTGCTGTATAATTTTCAGTTAAGTCAGAGTTTTCGACACTCTGCATCAAATGGCTGACTGTTGTATAAAATAGGAATGGATGTGTAGGTGCGCAATGTTCAGTGAAGTAAGCATACATACTTTTTTCTACATTCAGAAATGTGTAGCAACCCCTTGTATTCTGTTTAGCATGGTGGCAATTTAATCAACACAACTGTATGGAAGAGGTAAGAGTAAAGAGATACTGGCAACTTTCAATGTGTTGCATATTGCAAGTACGGTTATAATAGTGAGGTACAGATACAGTGGAACAGCAGCAATTATGCACAACTGTTAGTGATCAGACAATATAAACACAACTGTACTGGTGAACTACTAAGATGAATTTCAAAGGGTTTAAATATGAACTGGCAAAGTATGTCTGACATACCTGGGGTATTGTATAAAGCCCTTGCACTTAATGCATTTTGGTTACTTAGAACTATAGGTAGGTATGGTAGATCACAACCTGTCTCAAAATGTACTCATACCTAGTGAGGTGCCCACACATGCTGCAGAAATTAGTTATGCAGTGAATTATGAAAAGTAATTTGAAGCATGTACAATTGTGCTTTATTAAGCAAAATGTGAGCTATATGTCAGGAAATAAAATATCACTGGTACAAAAAAATCGATTTCTCATTATCAAAATGCACCACTGAGAGATAGAGTAAAAGTAAATAAAATAGCTGCATTTTGAGGTTTGTTCTATTATACAAGAAATGGGAGCCTGCTAACTCTATATCAAACTAAAAGCATGTTTGTTTACTGCAAATTGCTAAATAGATGGACTCCAGGCTTTAAAAGACATTCAATAACAAAAAGTAGACTATATTCTGAATGCCCTTTTTTGGAATTTCCCCCATACTGCCTGTTCTTTATCTGATGTTGGGAGACATAACTTAGTGATGTAAATTTCTGTTTTAACGAGCAGTCTGGATTTTCATATCACATCATAACTCCCAGTCTACCTTCAGTCCATATGTTCCCAACTTAGTCTGCTTGTCTAAATATCTCAAAGAGGTGTTATACAACTGTGAATTTGTTGCAGATCCAGACATATTATTCGTGTGTGTGTGTGTGTGTGTGTGTGTGTGTGTGTGTGTGTGTGTGTGTGTGTGTGTGTGTCAGTCCAGAAGTTTGTATCTATTACTTTAAGGCTCTGACTTTCTTTTGCAGTTGTATATTTTTCTGTTTGACATCATGTCCGTATGTGCCTACCAAACGGTCAGAATAATGAGGTGCAAGTTAAATATGAGTATGATTTCCACAACCTGTGTTTGCATACTATGCAAGTCTGAGCAAATCTCTTGAATTTTAGGTCAGCCTTAAAACAGTAATTTCTCTGTTTCAAACAAAATGGCATATTTCCTGAGTGTGTTATTAGATGCTTATTTAACAAAATGTAACACAGCCCCAGATATACATCAGGTATTCTTTACATTGTGTTAATCTCTACAACACACTCAATAAAAAGATACAAGACTTGTGTATATGACACTTCTGAACCAGAAAAAAACTAAAGGCAGTCAAATAAATATTGAAGTTATTCACATAAGACGACCCATTCTCCTTCAAAAGAAGGCAAACTTTATTTAGGTTGCTCTTCAGTTTCACTTCAGCGCCATAAAAAAAAAAAGTTTATTAATTTTATAAGTCTGCTGAAAGTCCTTCTTTGGAGATCAGCTTAATGGGATATCTTTGTCATGGTCACACTTTTTTAATTTTTTGTTTAGATTTTACTAGTAATGTTATGTTTAGCATTTCCCTTATGATGTCACTACTGTTAAATTTAGTTATCATTAATTTAGTACTAGCTCACCATCTGTCACAAGATATGTGCACTTGCTGGGTCTGCTTCCGCATACTATCCGGCTGGCATACTGTAAGTAACGCAACTAAAAACCATGCATATTATGTTGCCACACACCTACCTGTCATTAGTACGTTCGTCCATGAGCTCCAGTCCAAACGTCATTTTCTGTTGTTCAAATTTCATGCGAGCATGGAAGATGAACATGTAAAACATCAGTCGCACAGACGCAAAAGCATCTGTGTGACTGGACTTGAAGGGTGTTCTTAAAGAAGAAAGCCCTAAAAAAAAAAAAAAAAAACTTTTTTTTTTAAATTAAAGATTAATCTACCAGCAAGCTGATTCCAGGGGGTGCAAGTGCACCCCATTGCACCTGCCTGTGGGCGTCCTTGCATTCACGTAATCTAGACCAAATTGCCAGGTTTTGTGGTTAAATACGTAATCCTTAAACATTCTCCATCTTCATACTCATTTTGAGGTACTAAACTTCTTGGTTTACTTTAACAGCAGTGCTATTCATTTGTGGTAGAAAGCTGTCACCTCAAAAGCATGGCAAGGTTTATCAATTTTATTTTATTTTATGACTAACCTGATATCAGCAATTTTGTCAGACAGGAGAGTGCTTACCGCTTTATGTACTGTTGCAATAAAACTAATCCTTGTCTTTTACATAAAGATTTATCCAAAACGAACACTTTGGAAAAGTATCACTTTATTTTTAAAGTGTACAGTTAATTGACCTCAGCATTATAAATTCTCAAGATGTAAAACTGTGGGTGGCCACTAATAATAAGAACTACATGTTATGTTCAGCCTAAGTAACACAGCCTGAGACAGATTCCTTTCTGAAATAAAGTGGGATCTGAGCATGCAAAAATAATAGAGCCTTCAGTGTCTGTGGCATTAAAGGAAATGGAAGTGAGGAAATTTAGAAGCACAGAAGGGCTTGCCTGCATTAAATGGCATCTACATGACATTAGAGAAAGAAAAAAGAATAACTCTACAATTACAAATGTGAAATAAAATGAATAAATATAACTCTTCCATGAAGATAATTGCACTGAATTATGTCCAATTTTTTTATCATGAAAGTACCTGACCAAAGAGACTGTGCAAGTGACTGAAACTTTAAAAAAAACATTCATTTATGAACATAGGTTCATAAATCATGTATTAACAATCCACTTGAATGTCTGCAGTGCATCTTTAATATTTGTTATACCTTTTTGTTAAAATTCAGTCAGTTTTATCAGACGCATAAATATGCTTTGCAAATTAAATTCTAACAGGTTTCAAAAAATGTGATGACATAATCTTGTCTGGATACTTAAAATTAAAGTTTTGTTCCTAGTATTAAAACTATGAAAAAACATTGAATCATACAATTCCAATATGACTCCTAAATTTTTACTTTTGAATTCTGTAAGTTCTTCCATATATTAAACAGGGGGGTTCTGTATAAGGAGTTATTCTTCAAATATGAACTGTGTATCCCATACACATTAGGTTCCTTTAATTTTTTAGTATTAGAACAACTTTGTAATTTTTTGAAATAATATTCCATACATATTGAACATTCAATCAGTCTTCTTTGTCTAAATTGTTTTAAACTATATACAAAGTATAATAAAGTTGAATTGTCATTTCAATTAAATGAAATGGGGAAAAAATCCCTTTGCACAAATTCAACATTTTGAGATCATTTAAATTGAATTGTCAAAACAGCTAATACTTTAAAGCTAAATGTTTATAAATACATATTTAAAAACGTTTTAGAGTAATATATTGATAAATAAACTATGTAGCTTATGAGGAAATTAAGTAATTAGTTCTGACTAAAATCATTGTGTTTTATGTTATTTTTAATATACCTGATCTGAAAATTAAATTTAAACTTATTTTTACACAGTATTATATGGCTATCACTCAATTTGGCTTGACATATTGAATCCAAACAATAAGCAATCCCCGGGATTCATGAACCTTGCGCCAGGCGCCAGCATAGCGTCGGCGTTATAACGCCAAATATGGCTGCTTAGCGATTCAGGTATGAATGAATTCCACGTGCACTACCGGGCGCGAACGGTCCCGCCCGGCGTAGGTATGCAAAACACACTGTGTGCGGTATTGCACCATGCAAATGAGGGCAATAGCGATCCGCAGTGGCGCGGGCGTA